>NC_136271.1:70496870-70499370 GCF_964187855.1 Myxine glutinosa | reverse complement strand
GAGAGAGAGGAGTCCAGAGAGCAAGCATAAAGAGTCCTGAGAGTTGCGTCAGAGAAACGGCAGAGCAGAGCAGAGAGAACCCGTCACGCCAGACCCCCCCCCCCCCCCCCCCAGCAGCTTTGACTCCACCCAGCAGCTTTGACTCCATCAAGCAGCGTTGGCTCCACCAGCAGCTTTGACTCCACCAAGTAGCGTTGGCTCCACCAGGCAGCTTCGACCCGTTACCCCGCGGGAACCAGGATCGGTGGCATTGGTGGCCGTCGAGGTCCAGCCCGACGTCCCGTGCGGGATCAAGCCCGAACCATCTGCCCCAACTGAACCTTCCTCTCTCCTTCCAGTCCTTCATTCCTGCCATTCCATCCTTCTGTGTACGTGAGTTTGTTCTGTGTGTCTAGTCCTGCGGTATAAGTTAAGCCTGTTTAGTTAAGCTAGAAATTGCTCTGTGTCCTTCTGGTCCGTCCCTCTTTCTGCCATTATTTTATTATCCTTCCTTCTTCCTTGGTTTCTTTCATTGTGTAAATAGTAGTAATAAATAATAGTCGTATTTCCAACATTTTGCCTTCGTCTTCCTCTTCTTCACATCCGTCATCTTTGTCTTTTCCCCATTGAAAACCTGTGGCACGATTTGGCCAACGTTCAAGGATCGGGTCTAGTATCTGTTAATAGTTCGTGCCGCGGTTGCTAAACCGCTCGGCAATTAACATCTGTCCGCGGTACGAACGGGGCTGTGCACCGGCCTTTCCGGAGGTCGCTGGGCAGCGTCAGGGACCACGTCGGTCAGTAATAGACGCTTCTATGACGCTTCTAAGGGGAACAGAGGCCGACGTTGGGTTCCGTAATATATATACACACACACACACACACACACACACACACACACACACACACACACACACACACACACACACACACACACACACACACACACACACACACACACACACACACACACTATATATATATATATATATATATGCACACACATTATATTCTAGCAGAAGTACCCGGCATTGCCGGGCGGGGGAGGGGAGGAGTAAGGGAAGGGAAGGGGAACGGGGGGGAGGGGAGGAGAGGGGAGGAGAGGGGGGGAGGAGAGGGAGGGGGGGAGGGGGAGGGATAGGGGGGGAGGGGGAGGGATAGGGGGGATAGGGGGGAGGGGGAGGGGGAAGGGAAAGGGGAGGGGGAAGGGGTAGGGGGGAAAGCGAGGGGGAGGGGGGGGTAGGGTGGAGGGGGAGGGGGGAGGAGGGAAGGGGAGGGGAGGGGGAAGGGTAGGGGGAGGGGTGAGGAGAAGGGGAGGACGGAGGGGGGGGTGGAGGGGGAAGGGGAGGGGAGGAAGGGGAGGGCCAGTCAACAATGACGTTGCAGTTCTTATGGTAGGAGAGCAGCACAACAATCGCGACGTCGTCCTGCATCTTCGCAACAACAGCACGAAGCGGAATTTGGAGACTCACCGATCCTGTGACGCACTCCAGTACCGGCGTTGCCGGGCGGGGGAAGGGAGACCCGTACATTACCAACCCGTACATTCGCCCTCTCGACTCAAGCTCACTCGGACAAAAGCCTCGCACAAATTACACCGTGAAGGCCCAATGGCCATGTCCATGCCACAAATCAAGTACGTGAGCGAGTCGGGCGCACTGAATTGAAAATATATAGAACGCTCATACTCCGTGAAAAGTGAAGCCGCCGTGTCGCCATCTTGGTTAGCACGACTCGACCAACTCGCTTCGCGGATCTCGTTTGTTTTGAACGTGTCCCAGATTTTAAAAGCCAGACAACTGTTAAAATGCCATTTTATGCGGCAATAAACTGCTCCAATCGGTTACGGAAGGGTTGTGGAAAGACGTTTCACAGCTGTTTCAAAGACGTTTAATTCATTTCACACAAAATTGACACAAAACACGATCGTACAAAAGGTGAAAAAACGCAATCGCTTTTCGCTCTGAATTACGTGCAAACGTGTGACGGAAATCACCATCGCCCAGCATCGAGTGCCAACCAAGATGGCGCCCGGTAGCTGCATCTCCACCTATGTGGTGTGAATGGCAATGGTCATCTATATATATAAAACACAGTTTGTGTGTGTGTGTGTAATGTTACCGATAGACTCCTAAACGGAGAGGCTCACGTGCTTGATATTTGGCATAGACATGGCCATTGAGCCTGGGAAGGACATGGCCTACCTCAAAATATTTGACGAGATCCATATTTTTTAATCATATGTACCTCAGCGCATTTCAGCGAGGAACATTATACACGGAATCTCAGCATGTGCCAGAGCAGCTCGCTGATTCGCTCAGAGCGATCACGTGATGTTCTATCCCCGCCGCCAGACCATTGAACTGAAAATATATAGAATGACCATTGCCATTCACACCACATAGGTGGAGATGCAGCTACCGGGCGCCATCTTGGTTGGCACTCGATGCTGGGCGATGGTGATTTCCATCACACTTTTGCACGTAATTCAGAGCGAAAAGCGATTGCGTTTTTTCACCTT
>NC_136271.1:70484370-70491870 GCF_964187855.1 Myxine glutinosa | reverse complement strand
CCGTCTGTAGAATATTTTAATGGTAATTATGACGTCACAGGTCACGTGGTTCGGCCGCCATGTTGTTTCCTTTTTCTCTGCAACGGCTGAACAGATCGAGGCCAAACTTTGCAGGCAGAGTCGCATACCCATGATGAACAAAAAAGTCAGCGAGCATGATGTCATGTGTCACATGGTTTCAGAGTTATGACGTTTTTAATCATGAACCTTTAAAACCGAGCTCCTCCCTCATTTTTGATCCAATCGAGGGGAAACTTCCCAGATCTGTTCAGCACTAAAATGTCCTTTTGGAATTTGCGATAGGGCACGTGGTTTGGCAGATATCGTTAATTAAACGAATTTTTTTTTTTTTTAAATGGATATCTCTTGTTTATTCTGCAGTTCTCCTCAAGCCGCACCGCGCGCCCTCAGCCTCGTCACGCGAACGTCAACAGCGCGACACATCGCGCGCTTTCCGGAGGGGCAGAGCCAAGCCGAGCAACATATATATATACATCGATCATTGATCGTGAACCGGAAAATATAATAAATTACTGATATTTAGCGACTCGAAAGGTTCTTTATCAACAACTTATTTTGTCGTGCTTCTGCTGACCTGTCTGTAAGGTGTATAAACCGAAGTCCCGAGTGCGAATCACAGGTGAGCCCGTCCTGAGGTAATTAGCGATTGGGAACGATTCAGAACCTGTGGATAAATAACCTTTGGTAATTTCCCCAACAGTTTTCCGGACGACAGACTGCCGGTAGGGGACATGTATTGCAGCGCAATACTCAGAATGCTTGTTAGTCCCCTACCGGTGTACACAGGTTTGCACGCCGTCCCTCCGTCCCTCCGTCCGTCAGTCCGTCAGTCCGTCACGCAAAGAACAGTTTACCGGACATTTTTTCTAAACGCTTAATGTTAATGATTTCAAACTTGGCACATGGTTTCCTCATGATAAGTTACAGGTCAAGTTCGAACTTCACGACGTTTCGATCATTTTTTAACAAAGTTATGGCACTTTGAACTTTGGGAATTCTGATAATTCTGATGATTCTTAACTCCGTGCCATTTTAAGTTTTAATTTCCTTTAAAAACCAATTTCTCTGCAATAACTGGACCGATTGAGATCAAATTTTCACCATATGATGGACTCGGTCTGTAGAATATTTTAATAGTAATTATGACGTCACAGGTCACGTGGTTCAGCCGCCATATTGTTTTTCGTGAAAACACGAAAACCCCTTTTTCTCTGCAACGGCTGAACAGATCGAGGCCAAACTTTGCAGGCAGAATCGCATACCCATGACGAACAAAAATGTCAGCGAGCATGACGTCATGCGTCACATGGTTTCAGAGTTATGACGTTTTTAAGCATGAACCTTTAAAACCGAGCTCCTCCCTCATTTTTTATCCAATCGAGGGGAAACTTCACAAATCAGTTCAGCATGTCAGTCCACTAAAATGTCCTTTTGGAATTTGCGATAGGGCACGTGGTTTGGCAGATATCGTTAATTAAACGAAAAAAAATTTTTTTTTTAATGGATATCTCTTGAATCGCTAGTACCTCAGACCGTGAGTTGGTAATAATTTATATAATTCACACAGTGCAATACGTGCAGGCCGCTCCATGGAGCGACCTTGCGGGCTTATCAACGAGGCGAGGCGTGACACACATGTCTCAGCATACCTCAGATCAAGTTTGAAAACCAGCATCAACCGTGCATAAATTTGCATATTCGATCATTTTTGACAAAGTTATGGCACTTTGAACTTTGGTAGGGGACATGTATTGCAGCGCAATATTCAGAATGCTTGTGTTTATATGTCTACATGCAAGATGCATCCAGTAGGCCTATGTACACTACCGGTCGAAAGTTTTAGAACACCTTAATTTTTCCTGTTTTTATTTAAATTTACGCAGTTTAATGTCTCAGTGTACTCTGAAATTAAGCATAGAACAAATAAATAATTGGAGATAAAAAAGAAATCATAGAATAATTTTGTTTAACAAGATTTAATTTAAATTTTTGACTCGGCAAAGTAGCCACCTTTTGCAATTATAACTGCCGAACACACTCGTGGAATTCTTTCGACAATGGAAATCAAATATTGTTCGGGAAGTTCTTCCCAACACTGTTGCAGAAGTTCCCACAAATGTGTTGCACTTGTTGGTTGCTTTGCTTCACCCTTCTGTCCAGTTCATCCCAAACCAGCTCGATGGGGTTTAAGTCTGGAGACTGTGCTGGCCATTCCATGATTTGAAGCCAACTGTCTTGTTCTTTTCCTCGAAGGTAGTTTTGACATAGCCTGGAGGTGTGTTTAGGGTCATTATTTTGCTGTAAGATGAACCCCCTGACCAACTAGGCATATACCAGAGGGTATTGCATGGTGCTGCTAAATGCTGTGGTAGCCCTTTTGGTTCAGGGTGCCAGTCACTCTGTGCAAGTCGCCTACTCTGGATCCAGCAAAAGAACCCCAGACCATCACGCTTCCTCCTCCATGTTTGACAGATGGTGTCACACACTGAGGAACCATCCTTTCGCCTACTCGACGGCATACAAAAACCCTGCGTGATGACCCAAAGATTTCAAATTTTGATTCATCGGTCCATAAGACCTTCTTCCAGTCTTCAGTAGTCCACTGGCGGTGCTTCATGGCCCAGGCAAGCCTCTTTTTCTTATTTTGCCATCTTAGCAATGGCTTTCGTACCTCCACTCGACCGGTCAAACCTGCAGCTTGACGTCTTCCCTTCACAGTTGAAACTGAGACTTGCTTACTTCGACCAGTGTTAAGCTGTGCTTGAAGCTGTTGTCCTGTGAGCCGCCTATCACGCAAGCTGTTGACTCTCAGAAACTTGTCTTCTGATTCTGTTGTGGCTTTGGGTCTGCCAGACCTTTTCCTGTCAGAGTTTCCTCCAGTTTCCAATATACTACTTCCTGCAGTGCAATATTGTCCAAATAATGCTTCAGAGGGTGTAATAACAGTCTGTTCCAATACTGCTTTTATACAGACAGGGGGTTTGTAATCAAGTAATCAGCAGAGGCTGAGACACCTGTACGAATTGTTTGCATCAACTTTCAGGGCTTAATTTACTTAAATTGCTGCAGAACAGCTGTAAGTTGTTAACCCATACTTGTTCCCTGAAAAAGGCCTTCTTTTTTTTTTTTACAATATAACTGTGCAATTTACATTATTTTCCCGTTTTTGCTAACCTAAACTTTTTTTTAAACCTCGAGCAGTTTACTGCTTACCTTTGTACCATTTCAGGTTATTCACTGGACATTAAACTGTGTAAATTTCAATTAAAACTGGAAAAATTGAGGTGTTCTAAAACTTTTGACCAGTGGTATACATACATATTACATCTTACTGTAATACACCAAATGTCCGTCTGTCTGTCTCTCCGTCCGTTCCGAGGTACCGCAAAAACGGATGAACCGATCGCAACGATATTTTTGGTGGAATCCTGGGACCCCTTGGAGTAAAATAAGCTATATTGTTTTTCCAATTTTTCCAATTTTCCAATTTTCAAGTTTTTCCAAACACGATGGAATAATATTTACCGATATGAACAGTGATGTGGCTTTTATTGAAATTCTACAAAAACCTGTTTAGATTTTGATGAGAATTACGAACCTGCAGTGAATCCGGAAGTGGACAGATTACGCAATGCATGGGTTTGATCATATCCTAATACAATCGTCATTCAATCGTAATGTTAAATCGTTAAACGTTAATCGTGTTAATCGTTTTGTTAAAGTATCAATTGATGATTGAAATTGAGTGAATACAATTACGATTTTGAATTCGTGATTGTGTTCACCCAACCGTACGGATCTTCACATCAGGATTTAAATATTTGTTTATGTCACGAATGTTGTTAAAAGTTTATCTATATATATAAAACACAGTTTGTGTGTGTGTGTGTGTAATGTTACCGATAGACTCATAAACGGAGAGGCTCACGTGCTTGATATTTGGCATAGACATGGCCATTGAGCCTGGGAAGGACATGGCCTACCTCAAAATATTTGACGAGATCCATATTTACCTCAGCGCATTTCAGAGCGATCACGTGATGTTCCCTGGTTTGTTTTGTTTGTTTGTTTGTGAAATAAATGTTAGCTCTTTCACGAGCCTCGATTCAGTATACAAAAAAAAAAAAAAAAAATCCCCGCCGCCAGACCATTGAACTGAAAATATATAGAATGACCATTGCCATTCACACCACATAGGTGGAGATGCAGCTACCGGGCGCCATCTTGGTTGGCACTCGATGCTGGGCGATGGTGATTTCCGTCACGCGTTTGCACGTAATTCAGAGCGAAAAGCGATTGCGTTTTTTCACCTTTTGTACGATCGTGTTTTGTGTCGATTTTGTGCGATATGAATTAAACGTCTTTGAAACAGCTGGGAAACGTCTTTCCACAACCCTTCCGTAACCGATTGGAGCAGTTTATTGCCGCACAAAATGGCATTTTAACAGTTGTCTGGCTTTTAAAATCTGGGACACGTTCAAAACAAACGAGATCCGCGAAGCGAGTTGGTCGAGTCGTGCTAACCAAGATGGCAACACGGCGGCTACACTTTTCACGGAGTATGAGCGTTCTATATATTTTCAATTCAGTGCGCCCGACTCGCTCACGTACTTGATTTGTGGCATAGACATGGCCATTGGGCCTTCACGGTGTAATTTGTGCGAGGCTTTTGTCCGAGTGAGCTTGAGTCGAGAGGGCGAATGTACGGGTTGGGAATGTACGGGTCTCCCTTCCCCCACCCGGCATCGCCGGTACTGGAGGGCGTCACAGGATCGGTGAGTCTCCAAAATCCGCTTCGTGCTGTTGTTGCGAAGATGCAGGACGATGTCGCGATTGTTGTGCTGCTCTCCTACCATGAGAACTGCAACGTCATTGTTGACTGGCCCTCCCCTTCCTCCCCTCCTCTTCCACCTCCCCCCTGCGTCCTCCCCTTCCCCTCCCCCCCTCCCCCTACCCTTCCCCCTTCCCTCCCCTTCCCTCCTCCCCCTCCCCCTCCACCCTATCCCCACCCCCCTACCCCTCCCTTTCCCCCCCACCCCTTCCCCCTTCCCTTTCCCCCTCCCCTTTCCCTTCCTCCTCCCCTTTCCCTTCCCCCTCCCCCTCCCCCTCCCCTTCCCCCTTCCCCTCCCCCCTCTCCTCCCCTCCCCCCCCGTTCCCCTTCCCTCCCCCCCCGTTCCCCTTCCCTTCCCTTCCCCCTCCCCCCCCCCCCCCCCGCCCGGCAATGCCGGGTACTTCTGCTAGTTTTTTTATATTAATCTATCTATAATTCCAGTAATCTCTGTGTGTGTGTGTGTGTGTGTGTCTGTGTGTCTGTGTGTCTGTGTGTGTGTTTGTTTGTTTGTCTGTGACCGCTGTTTCTCGACAACAACGGGTCCGATATACTTGCAACTTGCCAGGTATATTGCTGGGGACCCGAGGATGTGCCTTTTCAAGGTTTGAAATTAATCGGACAAGTAGTTACCGAGCTATGTCCAAAAAACGATTCAACCAATCAGAGAGCAGCGAGCTATCACGTGTGCCGAACGTGGCGAACAGACTCTGCCTCGGACGGCACATTTGAGAGCGTATTCATTTATTTCACAACTATGTTGGCGCTATGTTGGCGTTAAACTATGTTTTAAAACTAATAAAAACTAATTTGCGATTCTTTCGCTTTCCTGCGCGTTTGGGCACGCTATGGCGATTTCTTTTTCTTTACCAAACTCCGCAAGCTGTTCGCTTTGGACCAAACCATTTCATGTAAATAGAGGGGGGGGATTGTCACCGTACTCGCAAGCCGTTCGCTTTGGACCAAACCATTTCATGTAAATAGAGGGAGGGGATTGTCACCGTACTCGCAAGCCGTTCGCTTTGGACCAAACCATTTCATGTAAATAGAGGGGGGGGATTGTCACCGTACTCGCAAGCCGTTCGCTTTGGACCAAACCATTTCATGTAAATAGAGGGGGGGGATATAATTTTAGATATATATATAGTACGGGCATGCCCTAGTAATAATAATAATAATAATAATAATGCATTTATTTTATATAGCGCTTTTCAGGAAGCCCAAAGACGCTTTGACAGAGTGCAAAACATAATGCATAGCAAAACATAAAAACAATTGCAAAAAAAGAAGAATCAATAGGGAAATATTCAAAGCACAAAGGAGGGAGAAGGAGAGGAGATAGTCAGGGGTTAGATGCTGTGGGTTAAATGTTGAATGCAGTGTTGAACAGGTGGGTCTTGAGTGATGTTTTGAATGTGGTGAGTGAGGAGGAGTCTCTGATGGTGTGAGGTAGCGAGTTCCAGAGGGTGGGAGCAGCGATGGAGAAGGCCCTGTCCCCCCAGGATCTAAATTTGGTCCGGATGGGGGGGGGGGGGTCAGGAGGTTGGTACCAGCAGAGCGGAGGTTGCGGCCCGCGGGTGGGAGTGTGTCTGGAGAGGAGGTCAGCCAGGTAGGATGGGGCCAGGTTATGGAGGGCTTTGTAGGTCAAGAGGAGGATTCTATTTAATTGGATTAATGCTATTTAATTTGTGATTGGAGTTATGCTGTTTGGAATTTAAAAAGAGGTATCGAGTTCAAGTGAATGACGAAATGCCGTGATGGTTTCTACTTTCTAAACGTGAAATTCGCGGATCGCCATATGCAGATTCGCCATTGACTGAGTATGGAACTATTGAAACGGGTACGCGTTTTTCATGGAAGTCCTTCACGAACTTGCTGTCCATGTCTGACGTGCGACTGAAGGTGCTACAGCTACAGGAATGTGGAATTTATTGGTTTCATGCTTTAGCATTCGTCGTTTCTGCCATGTCTGTTTCCTTCTGGCCTCCCAGCCGTGCGTAGCAAGGGTACCTCACTCGGGATGATAATACGGAGAAGTCAAATGAGTAATTTGGTCAAAAGGTCAAGGATCAAGCGTCACATAAAATCGTCAGTTTTCATCCGATTGGCCTGAAAATTTAAGAATTTGCATATTGGGTTACTGAATTGGTTCACCAATCAAAAGCTAGAAGCTGATTATTATTTTTAGATCTAAGGCTCAAATGTCAAGGCTGAATAAAATCATCAGTTTTCATTTTGTATTAAAAAAAAAATTGTTTCTGTTATTTTTAGCATATGGAAGAAGAAGAAGATCTCTGAAAACAAACATGCGACGGGCTTTGCATTTTCAGATGCTTTCTTGTCTTAATAGTGTTGCTTTGCACATCTTCAACACTTTTTTCAAACATTGTTCCAAGTCATTATCAGGAACCATATTCAACACATCTTTGGCTTTGTCAAGAAACACGAGTTTGAGTATACTTGCAATGCCCGTTGCTGTAAAAACTAAAACGGCACTCAGTAAAGAGCATTCCTCCACCTGGTTGGCCATATCACTCAATGGTGAAGAATCACTTTAAAAATTCTACCAGCTGGATCTTCACCAAAATTGAATCGATTCTTCCATGTCACACACACAACCGGTCCACCAAGTTTCGTCCAAATCCATCCAT
>NC_136271.1:70239518-70484170 GCF_964187855.1 Myxine glutinosa | reverse complement strand
CTTTAAAAATTCTAGTATCCGGATCCGAATCTGGATCTTCACCAAAATCTAATCATTTCATCATTGTCACATACGCTACATCTCTGCCAAATTTCGTCCGAATCTGTCCACAACTTTTTGAGATATTTTGTTCACAAACAGACAGGGGTGAAAACATAACCTCCATCCACTTTTGGTGGCCGAGGTAATATGATAATCTGTGAAATGTGTTGAGAATGCAGTTGGTAACGTTCCTCTTGACATGATGGAGCCTCTTTAACTTTGGTATACAGTAAGTCCTTGCTTAACATCATCCCAGTTAACATTGTTTCGTTATTAAGTCGCTGATTTTTTAGATAACATACTCATTACCTCCGACACCAAAGGTGGATGTAGGTTATGTTTTCACCCCTGTCTGTCCGTCTTTCTCTGTCTTTCTGTGAGCAGGAAATCTCAAAGTGTTATGGACGGATTCGGACGAAATTTGGTGGACAGGTTGGGTATGTGATTCCCTTCATATATAGGTTGAAACCTCTCAGTATGGAAAGTATTTTGAACTGCATAAATGAAATTGGCGCCCCTTTATATGAACTTTTCTAGAGCATTACTTGGTTCCTCTTAAGAACACAAGGGCAGTCCAGCATGCACACGAGATTTTTTGAATGTCCCTTCTTTTTATCGTTTGGCATTTTCTACAAGCCATGGAATGTCCCTTCTTTTCTCAAGTTTGCCACATGACACATACCATGTATTAAAATGGGCCTTTTCTCTGCCACAGGCATTTTCCCAGGAATTTGCCTTTAATCATCACTGATATGTGTCGAATGGATTCCTCATGTCAGAAAACATATAAATGGATACCTTATTGAATACTAGCAGAAGTACCCAGCATTGCGGGGTGGGGGAGGGGAGGGGGAAGGGAAGGAAAGGGGAACGGGGGGGGGGGAAGGGAGGAGAGGGGGGGGAGGGGGAGGGGGAGGAACAGGGGGGAGGGGGAGGGGGAAGGGAAAGGGGAGGGGGAAGGGGTAGGGGGGAAAGGGAGGGGGAGGGGAGGGGTAGAGGGGGGGGTAGGATGGAGGGGGAGGAGGGAAGGGGAGGGGAGGGGGAAGGGGAGGGGGGAGGGGAAGGGGAGGACGGAGGGGGGAGGGGGAAGGGGAGGGGAGGAAGGGGAGGGCCAGTCAACAATGACGTTGCAGTTCTCATGGTAGGAGAGCAGCACAATAATCGCGACATCGTCCTGCATCTTCGCAACAACAGCACGAAGCGGATTTGGAGACTCACCGATCCTGTGATGCCCTCCAGTACGGCATTGCCGGGCGGGGGAAGGGAGACCCGTACATTCCCAACCCGTACATTCGCCCTCTCGACTCAAGCTCACTCGGACAAAAGCCTCGCACAAATTACACCGTGAAGGCCCAATGGCCATGTCTATGCCACAAATCAAGTACGTGAGCGAGTCGGGCGCACTGAATTGAAAATATATAGAACGCTCATACTCCGTGAAAAGTGTAGCCGCCGTGTCGCCATCTTGGTTAGCACGACTCGACCGACTCGCTTCGCGGATCTCGTTTGTTTTGAACGTGTCCCAGATTTTAAAAGCCAGACAACTGTTAAAATGCCATTTTGTGCGGCAATAAACTGCTCCAATCGGTTACGGAAGGGTTGTGGAAAGACGTTTCCCAGCTGTTTCAAAGACGTTTAATTCATATCGCACAAAATCGACACAAAACACAATCGTACAAAAGGTGAAAAAACGCAATCGCTTTTCGCTCTGAATTACGTGCAAACGCGTGACGGAAATCACCATCGCCCAGCATCGAGTGCCAACCAAGATGGCGCCCGGTAGCTGCATCTCCACCTATGTGGTGTGAATGGCAATGGTCATTCTATATATTTTCAGTTCAATGGTCTGGCGGCGGGGATGGAACATCACGTGATCGCTCTGAGCGAATCAGCGAGCTGCTCTGGCACCGGCTGAGATTCCGTGTATAATGTTCCTCGCTGAAATGCGCTGAGGTAAATATGAATAAAAAATATGGATCTCGTCAAATATTTTGAGGTAGGCCATGTCCTTCCCAGGCTCAATGGCCATGTCTATGCCAAATATCAAGCACGTGAGCCTCTCCGTTTAGGAGTCTATCGGTAACATTACACACACACACACACAAACTGTGTTTTATATATACTAGGGCATGCCCGTACTATATCTATATCTAAAATTATATCCCCCCCCCCTCTATTTACATGAAATGGTTTGGTCCAAAGCGAACGGCTTGCGAGTACGGTGACAATCCCCCCCCTCTATTTACATGAAATGGTTTGGTCCAAAGCGAACGGCTTGCGGAGTTTGGTAAAGAAATCGCCATAGCATGCACAAACGCGCAGGAAAGCGAAAGAATCGCAAATTAGTTTTAATTAGTTTTAAAACATCGTTTAACGCCAACATAGCGGCAACATAGTTTGCCAACGTGAAATAAATGAATACGCTCTCAAATGTGCCGTCCGAGGCAGAGTCTGTTCGGCACGTTCGGCACACGTGATAGCTCGCTGCTCTCTGATTGGTTGAATCGTTTTTTGGACATAGCTCGGTAACTACTTGTCCGATTAATATGAAACCTTGAAAAGGCACATCCTCGTGTCCCCAGCAATATACCTGGCAAGTTTAAAGTATATCGGACCCGTGGTTGTCGAGAAACAGCGGTCACAGACATACATACATACATACATACATACATACATACATACATACACACAGAGATTACTGGAATTATAGATAGATATAGATTATATCAGTAATAGTTGATCGTATATGCGGATTTTGGTTTTTCTCATTTATGTCCAAATCGGAGGGGAACTGCAGTTACCATAGAAACCAGCCATTTTGGCACCCTCAAGTTCTAGATTATACTTGGCTGAAATTACAAAATCAAGCAAAAACCCAGTGGGATCTTTATCACAAGATCAGACAAAAAGAAAATCCCACTTTGGCTGCCGGACTATCACCTTTTAAATGCTATGTGGTTGTGAACCACAGAGGCAGGAGAAGAAGCATGGGGTGGAATGGTGGGGGGGGGGGGGGGGGGTGCAGGAGATGAAGCATGGGGTGGAATGGGGGGCAGGAGATTAAGCATGGGGTGGAATGGGGGGCAAGAGAGGAAGCATGGGGTGGAATGGGGGGCAGGAGAGGAAGCCTGGGGTGGAATGGGGGGCGGAGAGGAGGCCTGGGGTGGAATGGGGGGCAGGAGAGGACGCATGGGGTGGAATGGGGGGCAGGAGAGGAAGCATAGGGTGGAATGGGGGGGCAGGAGAGGAAGCATGGGGTGGAATGGGGGGCCGGAGAGGAAGCATGGGGTGGAATGGGGGGCCGGAGAGGAAGCATGGGGTGGAAAGGGTGGCAGAGGAGGAAGCATGTGATGGAATGGGGGGCAGGAGAGGAATCATGTGGTGGAATGGGGGGCAGGAGAGGAATCATGGGGTGGAATGGGGGCAGGAGAGGAAGCATAGGGTGGAATGGGGGGCAGGAGAGGAAGCATGGGGTGGAATGGGGGCCAGGAGAGGAAGCATGGGGTGGAATGGGGGGCAGGAGAGGAATCATGTGGTGGAATGGGGGGCAGGAGAGGAATCATGGGGTGGAATGGGGGCAGGAGAGGAAGCATAGGGTGGAATGGGGGGCAGGAGAGGAAGCATGGGGTGGAATGGGGGGCAGGAGAGGAAGCATGGGGTGGAATGGGGGGCAGGAGAGGAAGCATGGGGTGGAATGGGGGCCAGGAGAGGAAGCATGGGGTGGAATGGGGGGCAGGAGATTAAGCATGGGGTGGAATGGGGGGCAGGAGATTAAGCATGGGGTGGAATGGGGGGCAAGAGAGGAAGCATGGGGTGGAATGGGGGGCAGGAGAGGAAGCCTGGGGTGGAATGGGGGGTGGAGAGGAAGCCTGGGGTGGAATGGGGGGCAGGAGAGGACGCATGTGGTGGAATGGGGGGCAGGAGAGGAAGCATGGGGTGGAATGGGGGGACAGGAGAGGAAGCATGGGGTGGAATGGGGGGCCGGAGAGGAAGCATGGGGTGGAATGGGGGGCCGGAGAGGAAGCATGGGGTGGAAAGGGTGGCAGAAGAGGAAGCATGTGATGGAATGGGGGGCAGGAGAGGAATCATGTGGTGGAATGGGGGGCAGGAGAGGAATCATGGGGTGGAATGGGGGCAGGAGAGGAAGCATAGGGTGGAATGGGGGGCAGGAGAGGAAGCATGGGGTGGAATGGGGGCCAGGAGAGGAAGCATGGGGTGGAATGGGGGGCAGGAGAGGAATCATGTGGTGGAATGGGGGGCAGGAGAGGAATGATGGGGTGGAATGGGGGCAGGAGAGGAAGCATAGGGTGGAATGGGGGGCAGGAGAGGAAGCATGGGGTGGAAAGGGGGGCAGGAGAGGAAGCATGGGGTGGAATGGGGGCCAGGAGAGGAAGCATGGGCTGGAATGGGGGGCAGGAGAAGCAGCATGGGGTGGAATGGGGGGCAGGGGAGGAGGAGAGGGGTGAAGGATGTGCTGTTGTGAGCTCTCGGGCACGGCCTGTTTATCTGGTGCCCAAGTAGTGACTGGTTTGCTGATACTGCAATAAACAGTTGAGCCTTTGCTCTTATGGAATCCTTGAAAGCACACAACGCGACAACCGCCACAACCACAACACAACCACCAACCGCCACAAACCCAGCACAACCACAACACAACCACCTACCGCCACAAACCCAGCACAACCACCTACCTCCACAAACCCAGCACAACCACCTACCTCCACAAACCCAGCACAACCACATACCTCCACAAACCCAGCACAACCACATACCTCCACAAACCCAGCATACCACCGTCCTCCACAAACCCAGCACAACCACCGCCCTCCACAAACCCAGCACAACCACATACCTCCACAAACCCAGCATACCACCGTCCTCCACAAACCCAGCACAACCACCGCCCTCCACAAACCAAGCACAACCACCTACCTCCACAAACCCAGCACAACCACCTACCTCCACAAACCCAGCACAACCACCTACCACCACAAACACAGCACAACCACCAACCGCCACAAACCCAGCACAACCACAACACAACCACCTACCTCCACAAACCCAGCACAACCACCTACCTCCACAAACCCAGCACAACCACCTACCACCACAAAAACAGCACAACCACCAACCGCCACAAACCCAGCACAACCACAACACAACCACCTACCGCCACAAACCCAGCACAACCACCTACCTTCACAAACCCAGCATAACCACCTACCTCCACAAACCCAGCACAACCACATACCTCCACAAACCCAGCATACCACCGTCCTCCACAAACCCAGCACAACCACCGCCCTCCACAAACCCAGCACAACCACATAACTCCACAAACCCAGCATACCACCGTCCTCCACAAACCCAGCACAACCACCGCCCGCCACAAACCCAGCACAACCACATACCTCCACAAACCCAGCATACCACCGTCCTCCACAAACCCAGCACAACCACCGCCCGCCACAAACCCAGCACAACCACCTACCACCACAAACACAGCACTACCACCGCCCTCCACAAACCCAGCACAACCACCTACCTACACAAACCCAGCACAACCACCGCCCTCCACAAACCCAGCACAACCACCTACCTCCACAAACCCAGCACAACCACATACCTCCACAAACCCAGCATACCACCGTCCTCCACAAACCCAGCACAACTACCGCCCTCCACAAACCCAGCACAACCACCTACCTCCACAAACCCAGCACAACCACCTACCACCACAAACACAGCACAACCAACTACCACCACAAACACAGCACAACCACCTACCTACACAAACCCAGCACAACCACCTACCACCACAAACACAGCACAACGACCTACATCCACAAACCCAGCACAACCACCTAACCACCACAAACACAGCACAACCACCTACCTCCACAAACCCAGCACAATCACATAACTCCACAAACCCAGCACAACCATCTCCCACCACAAACCCAGCACAACCACAGCACAACCACCTACCGCCACAAACCCAGCACAATCACCTACCACCACAAACCCAGCACAACCACAGCACAACCACCTACCACCACAAACAGAGCACAACCACCTACCTCCTCAAACCCAGCACAATCACCTAACTCCACAAACCCAGCACAACCACCTCCCACCACAAACCCAGCACAACCACCTACCGCCACAAACACGGCACAACCACCTACCGCCACAAACCCAGCACAACCACCTACCGCCACAAACCCAGCACAACCACCTCCCGCCACAAACCCAGCACAACCACCTACCGCCACAAACCCAGCACAACCACCTACCGCCACAAACCCAGCACAACCACCTACCGCCGCAAACCCAGCACAACCACCTCCCGCCACAAACCCAGCACAACCACCTACCGCCACAAACCCAGCACAACCACATACCTCCACAAACCCAGCATACCACCGTCCTCCACAAACCCAGCACAACCACCGCCCTGCACAAACCCAGCACAACCACCTCCCGCCACAAACCCAGCACAACCACCTACCACCACAAACACAGCACAACCACCGCCCGCCACAAACCCAGCACAACCACCTCCCGCCACAAACCCAGCACAACCACCTCCTGCCACAAACCCAGCACAACCACCTACCACCACAAACCCAGCACAACCACCTACCACCACAAACCCAGCACAACCACCGCCCTCCACAAACCCAGCACAACCACCTCCCGCCACAAACCCAGCACAACCACCTACCACCACAAACACAGCACAACCAACTACCGCCACAAACCCAGCACAACCACCTACCGCCACAAACCCAGCACAACCACCTACCGCCACAAACCCAGCACAACCACCTACCGCCGCAAACCCAGCACAACCACCTACCACCACAAACCCAGCACAACCACCTACCTCCACAAACCCAGCACAACCACATACCTCCACAAACCCAGCATACCACCGTCCTCCACAAACCCAGCACAACCACCGCCCTCCACAAACCCAGCACAACCACATACCTCCACAAACCCAGCATACCACCGTCCTCCACAAACCCAGCACAACCACCACCCTCCACAAACCCAGCACAACCACATACCTCCACAAACCCAGCATACCACCGTCCTCCACAAACTCAGCACAACCACCGCCCTCCACAAACCCAGCACAACCACCTACCACCACAAACACAGCACAACCAACTACCTCCACAAACCCAGCACAACCACCTACCTACACAAACCCAGCACAACCACCGCCCTCCACAAACCCAGCACAACCACCTACCTCCACAAACCCAGCACAACCACATACCTCCACAAACCCAGCATACCACCGTCCTCCACAAACCCAGCACAACTACTGCCCTCCACAAACCCAGCACAACCACCTACCTCCACAAACCCAGCACAACCACCTACCACCACAAACACAGCACAACCAACTACCACCACAAACACAGCACAACCACCTACCTACACAAACCCAGCACAACCACCTACCACCACAAACACAGCACAACCACCTACATCCACAAACCCAGCACAACCACCTACCACCACAAACACAGCACAACCACCTACCTCCACAAACCCAGCACAATCACATAACTCCACAAACCCAGCACAACCATCTCCCACCACAAACCCAGCACAACCACAGCACAACCACCTACCGCCACAAACCCAGCACAATCACCTACCACCACAAACCCAGCACAACCACAGCACAACCACCTACCACCACAAACAGAGCACAACCACCTACCTCCACAAACCCAGCACAATCACCTAACTCCACAAACCCAGCACAACCACCTCCCACCACAAACCCAGCACAACCACCTACCGCCACAAACACGGCACAACCACCTACCGCCACAAACCCAGCACAACCACCTACCGCCACAAACCCAGCACAACCACCTCCCGCCACAAACCCAGCACAACCACCTACCGCCACAAACCCAGCACAACCACCTACCGCCACAAACCCAGCACAACCACCTACCGCCGCAAACCCAGCACAACCACCTCCCGCCACAAACCCAGCACAACCACCTACCGCCACAAACCCAGCACAACCACATACCTCCACAAACCCAGCATACCACCGTCCTCCACAAACCCAGCACAACCACCGCCCTCCACAAACCCAGCACAACCACCTCCCGCCACAAACCCAGCACAACCACCTACCACCACAAACACAGCACAACCACCGCCCTCCACAAACCCAGCACAACCACCTCCCGCCACAAACCCAGCACAACCACCTCCTGCCACAAACCCAGCACAACCACCTACCACCACAAACCCAGCACAACCACCTACCACCACAAACCCAGCACAACCACCGCCCTCCACAAACCCAGCACAACCACCTCCCGCCACAAACCCAGCACAACCACCTACCACCACAAACCCAGCACAACCGCCTCCTGCCACAAACCCAGCACAACCGCCTCCTGCCACAAACCCAGCACAACCACCTACCACCACAAACCCAGCACAACCACCTACCACCACAAACCCAGCACAACCACCTACCACCACAAACCCAGCACAACCACCGCCCTCCACAAACCCAGCACAACCACCTCCCGCCACAAACCCAGCACAACCACCTACCACCACAAACCCAGCACAACCGCCTCCTGCCACAAACCCAGCACAACCACCACCCTCCACAAACCCAGCACAACCACATACCTCCACAAACCCAGCATACCACCGTCCTCCACAAACTCAGCACAACCACCGCCCTCCACAAACCCAGCACAACCACCTACCACCACAAACACAGCACAACCAACTACCTCCACAAACCCAGCACAACCACCTACCTACACAAACCCAGCACAACCACCGCCCTCCACAAACCCAGCACAACCACCTACCTCCACAAACCCAGCACAACCACATACCTCCACAAACCCAGCATACCACCGTCCTCCACAAACCCAGCACAACTACCGCCCTCCACAAACCCAGCACAACCACCTACCTCCACAAACCCAG
Source organism: Myxine glutinosa (assembly GCF_964187855.1). NCBI lineage: Eukaryota > Metazoa > Chordata > Myxini > Myxiniformes > Myxinidae > Myxine > Myxine glutinosa. The sequence goes on along the minus strand of NC_136271.1, from coordinate 70,475,131 downwards.
CACAACCACCTACCACCACAAACACAGCACAACCAACTACCACCACAAACACAGCACAACCACCTACCTACACAAACCCAGCACAACCACCTACCACCACAAACACAGCACAACCACCTACATCCACAAACCCAGCACAACCACCTACCACCACAAACACAGCACAACCACCTACCTCCACAAACCCAGCACAATCACATAACTCCACAAACCCAGCACAACCATCTCCCACCACAAACCCAGCACAACCACAGCACAACCACCTACCGCCACAAACCCAGCACAATCACCTACCACCACAAACCCAGCACAACCACAGCACAACCACCTACCACCACAAACAGAGCACAACCACCTACCTCCACAAACCCAGCACAATCACCTAACTCCACAAACCCAGCACAACCACCTCCCACCACAAACCCAGCACAACCACCTACCGCCACAAACACGGCACAACCACCTACCGCCACAAACCCAGCACAACCACCTACCGCCACAAACCCAGCACAACCACCTCCCGCCACAAACCCAGCACAACCACCTACCGCCACAAACCCAGCACAACCACCTACCGCCACAAACCCAGCACAACCACCTACCGCCACAAACCCAGCACAACCACCTACCGCCGCAAACCCAGCACAACCACCTCCCGCCACAAACCCAGCACAACCACCTACCGCCACAAACCCAGCACAACCACCTACCGCCACAAACCCAGCATACCACCGTCCTCCACAAACCCAGCACAACCACCGCCCTCCACAAACCCAGCACAACCACCTCCCGCCACAAACCCAGCACAACCACCTACCACCACAAACACAGCACAACCACCGCCCTCCACAAACCCAGCACAACCACCTCCCGCCACAAACCCAGCACAACCACCTCCTGCCACAAACCCAGCACAACCACCTACCACCACAAACCCAGCACAACCACCTACCACCACAAACCCAGCACAACCACCGCCCTCCACAAACCCAGCACAACCACCTCCCGCCACAAACCCAGCACAACCACCTACCACCACAAACACAGCACAACCAACTACCGCCACAAACCCAGCACAACCACCTACCGCCACAAACCCAGCACAACCACCTACCGCCACAAACCCAGCACAACCACCTCCTGCCACAAACCCAGCACAACCACCTACCGCCACACACCCAGCACAACCGCCTCCAGCCACAAACCCAGCACAACCACCTACCGCCACAAACCCAGCACAACCGCCTCCTGCCACAAACGCAACACAACCACCTACCGCCACAAACCCAGCACAACCACCTCCTGCCACAAACCCAGCACAACCACCTACCACCACAAACCCAGCACAACCACCTACCGCCACAAACCCAGCACAACCACCTCCTGCCACAAACCCAGCACAACCGCCTCCTGTCACAAACCCAGCACAACCACCTACCACCACAAACCCAGCACAACCACCTACCGCCACAAACACGGCACAACCACCTACCGCCACAAACCCAGCACAACCACCTACCGCCACAAACCCAGCACAACCACCTCCCGCCACAAACCCAGCACAACCACCTACCGCCACAAACCCAGCACAACCACCTACCGCCACAAACCCAGCACAACCACCTACCGCCGCAAACCCAGCACAACCACCTCCCGCCACAAACCCAGCACAACCACCTACCGCCACAAACCCAGCACAACCACCTACCGCCACAAACCCAGCATACCACCGTCCTCCACAAACCCAGCACAACCACCGCCCTCCACAAACCCAGCACAACCACCTCCCGCCACAAACCCAGCACAACCACCTACCACCACAAACACAGCACAACCACCGCCCTCCACAAACCCAGCACAACCACCTCCCGCCACAAACCCAGCACAACCACCTCCTGCCACAAACCCAGCACAACCACCTACCACCACAAACCCAGCACAACCACCTACCACCACAAACCCAGCACAACCACCGCCCTCCACAAACCCAGCACAACCACCTCCCGCCACAAACCCAGCACAACCACCTACCACCACAAACACAGCACAACCAACTACCGCCACAAACCCAGCACAACCACCTACCGCCACAAACCCAGCACAACCACCTACCGCCACAAACCCAGCACAACCACCTCCTGCCACAAACTCAGCACAACCGCCTCCTGCCACAAACCCAGCACAACCACCTACCGCCACACACCCAGCACAACCGCCTCCAGCCACAAACCCAGCACAACCACCTACCGCCACAAACCCAGCACAACCGCCTCCTGCCACAAACCCAACACAACCACCTACCGCCACAAACCCAGCACAACCACCTCCTGCCACAAACCCAGCACAACCACCTACCACCACAAACCCAGCACAACCACCTACCGCCACAAACCCAGCACAACCACCTCCTGCCACAAACCCAGCACAACCGCCTCCTGTCACAAACCCAGCACAACCACCTACCACCACAAACCCAGCACAACCGCCTCCTGCCACAAACCCAGCACAACCACCTACCGCCACAAACCCAGCACAACCGCCTCCCGCCACAAACCCAGCACAACCACCTACCGCCACAAACCCAGCACAACCACCTACCGCCACAAACCCAGCACAACCACCTACCGCCACAAACCCAGCATAACCAGCTACAACAGATTTGTGCGAATTACCCACCCCAAACACGGATTGTTTGCCGTGGACCTGACACACAATGACCAAGTTTATTTTCTCCATAAAAACGAATCTTAAAGATCCACGTGTTAAACGACGCACGTGACACACACGTACGTTTCCTTTGACAGGTGGGTTCGGGTTTGCGCTGAAGCACATGAGTGCCCCCTCGTGGTACTTCGTCCAATTATAATTTTGAAATCTGATCATCTGAATTTTATTATGCCCACCCCATGTATCCTCTCCTGCCTCCATTCAACACCATGTTTCTTCTCCAGCCCCCATTCCACCCCATGCTTCCTCTCATTTTGTTTTTTTAACAAGATCGAGGCTCGTGTAAGAGCGAACATTAATGACAAAAAACATGAAACGGACATATAAAAGATATAATAAAGGGAGCGGGAGACAAGATGGGGAAAGAGAGGGAAGCACACAAGTACAAAAGTAGCGAACAGGGACATCGGGAAATCTGTGGGAGGTGGAGGGCTTGGGGTGAGGAGGCATGGGAAGGGGGGGGGGGGGAGGGGAATGGACACTGCCAGGACGACCAGGAAAGAAGTCGGTATTTCAAAAAAGTGGATCTGTGGTGAATTAATGGGGATAGAAAAGATCAAGGTTTTGGATGGGGGAAGATAAGAGATGGTGGTGAACAGCTGCTTTAAAGACCTGGAGGGAGGAGAGGTCTTTCACTCACTCACCGCAGGCAGGTTGGTGGTCTTTCCGTCTTCTACCGACTCCTCTCTGGCCTTGCCCCCCTAGCTCTCTCTGGGCTCTGTCCCCCAAATATTCCTACAGGTGGCACAAGATCTGCCTGCAACCCTCTTATGGTCAAACTGCCAAAATCAAGACTCTCTGCTCACCTTCACTCCTTCATTCCTCTTTTCTCCCGCCTCTGGAACAAACTCCCTCACTCTCTTCAATCCCACTCCACCCTCCAGGTCTTTAAAACAGCTGTTCACCACCATCTCTTATCTTCCCCCATCCAAAACCTTGATCTTTTCTACCCCCGCTAATTTCACCCCAAATCCACTTTTTTGAAATACCAACTTCTGTCCTGGAAGTCCTTGGTGTCCTTGTGTTTTATACTTCTCCCACCTCCCCCCCCCCCTTCCCACGCCGCCTCCCCCCCAAGCCCTCTTCCTCCCACACATTCCCGATGTCCCTCACAAATGTTGTGTTAATGTTTATGTTGTGCTTCCCCTTCTCTCCCCATCTTGTCTACCGCTCCCCTTTTTATATACTTTGTTTGTTTGTCTGTTTGATTTGTTTGTGTGATAAATGTTAGCTCTTTCACGAGCCTCGATTATGTATACAAAAAAAAGAAGAAAAAAAAGAGAGAGTGTGGGGGTTTGTTCCAGAGGAGGGGGGTAAAGAGGAATGAAGGAGTGAAGGTGAGCAGAGGGTCTTGATTTTGGCAGTTTCACCCGAAGAGGGTTGCTGGCAGATCTTGTGCGACCTGTATGAATATTTAGGGGAGCAAGGCCGGAGTCGGTAGAAGACAGAAAGACCACCAACTGCCTGCGGTGAGTGAGTGAAAGGCCCTCACATTCAGCTTCATTGCGGGAGATTCCAATGATTCTGAGAGCTTCTTTTTTTTCTTTTTTTTTGTATACTGAATCGAGGCTCGTGAAAGAACTAAACATTTATTTCACAAACAAATCAACCAGACAAACAAAAATATATAAAAAGAGGGAGCGGAAGACAAGATGGGGAGAGAAGGGGAAGACACACAAACCCAACATTTGAGAGCAGGGAGATGTGTGGGAGGGAGAGGGCTTGGGGGGAGAGGAGCCCGTGGGAAGGGGCGGGGGGGGGGGGGGAAGTATAAAAACACAAGGACACCAAGGGACTTCCAGGACAGAAGTTGGTATTTCAAAAAAAGTGGATTTGGGGTGAAATTAGCGGGGGTAGCAAAGATCAAGGTTTTGGATGGGGGAAGATAAGAGATGGCGGTGAACAGCTGTTTTAAAGACCTGGAGGGTGGAGTGGGATTGAAGAGAGTGAGGGAGTTTTTCCAGAGGCGGGAGAAAAGAGGAATGAAGGAGTGAAGGTGAGCAGAGAGTCTTGATTTTGGCAGTTTGACCATAAGAGGGTTGCAGGCAGATCTTGTGCGACCTGTAGGAATATTTGGGGGACAGAGCCCAGAGAGAGCTAGGGGGGCAAGGCCAGAGAGGAGTCGGTAGAAGACGGAAAGACCACCAACCTGCCTGCGGTGAGTGAGTGAAAGGCCCTTGGAGTTAGCTTCATCGCGGGAGATTCCAATGATTCTGAACGCTTTGGTTTCAACAGCGTGAAGACGAGCTCGGTGTGAGGCAGGAGCACCAGCCCAGAGGGGGGAACAGTATTCCATTGAGCTGCGGATGAAAGCCTTGCATGTGGTGAGGAGCTCAGGTGTGCCAAGGAAGGACTTCGCACGACGGAGAATGCCCAGTCGGCGACTGGCTTTGGAGGCCAGATTTGAAATGTGGTTTTCCCAGGAAAGATCATGGCAGATAGTGAGGCCCAAAAGCTTGAGTGACAGAACTTCTTGGAGAGGATTGTTCAGAAAGTAGATGGGAAGGTTTTCCAGTCGGTCTTTTCGGAGAGACACAGTGAGAGTGTGAGATTTGTCAGGATTGAAAGACACGTTCCATTTGTTTGACCAGTCTGTGATTTTGTCCAGGTCTGCAGAGAGTGAGTAGGCTGCAGACTGCCGATTTCGGGGATGAGGAATGGGGCGGCAGAGAGTGGTATCATCAGCAAAGAGATAGAGAGGATTTTCCAGAGAGTCTGAGAGATCATTGATGAAAACCAGAAAAAGCACAGGGCCCAGAACACTACCTTGGGGAAGTCCAGCCTGAACAGGAAGGGGGAGATGAGAGAAATCCATTCAGGGCCACATGTTGATTACGTCCAGCGAGGAAGTCTGCAAGCCATGCCCAGATTTCCATGTATAACATAGGAGGAGAGTTTGGTGAGCAGAGCGGGGTGCGAGACCGCATCGAAGGCACGTGATATGTCAAGGGAGACAGCGCTAATTTCCTGTTTGGCATTGAGGACCTCCATCCATTGTTGAGACAGCAGAAGCAGCATGTCCAGAATAGAATGACCTGGTCTGAATCCAAATTGATGATCTAAGATCAAGCCATTGGAGAAGAGGAAGGATTTGATATCCGAAGCAATGATGGATTTCATGACCTTGCTGATGATTGGGAGCAGGCTGATTGGTCTGTAGTTGCAAGGATCTGTTTTTGCACATTTTTTGTATAAAGCGGTAATGTTTGCTGATTTCCAAGATGCTGGCAGATGATCTTGAGCAAAAGAGAGGGTGAAGAGAACAGAGAGAGGGTGAGATGGAGTGGCAGAGCAGGATTGTAGGACTCGTGGGTTGATGCCGTCTGGTCCAGTTGCAGAATCAGAGTCGAGGTTTGACAGAAACTTCTCCACCTTGTCAGGAGAGAAGGACACAGAGTCCAGGAGCAGCTGGGTTCGATTGGGTAAGGTGGGTACAGAGAGAGAGATGGGTTTGGCACACAAGATTTTGAGGCATTCGGCTCTTTTATGTGCGGAGACAGCTGTGTAGCCGTTTGAGGTCAGGAAGGGGATGGAGGGGGAACAAACACCAGAAACAGATTTGACCATTCTATCCCATGCTTCCTTTCCTGACCCCCATTCCACCCCATGTTTCTCCTCCTGCACCCTCATTCCACGCCATGCTTCCTCTCCTGCCTCCATTCTGCACCATGCTTTCTCTTCTTCCCCCCATGCTTCCTCTCCTGCCACCCATTCCACCCAATGCTTCCTCTCCTGCCACTCATTCCACCCCATGCTTCCTCTCCTCCCTCCCATTCATCCTCTCCTGCCCCCCATGCCTCCTCTCCTGCCTCCCATTCCACCCCATGCTTCCTCTCATGCCTCCCATTCCTCCTCTACTGCCATCCCATTCCTCCTCTGCTGCACCCCATGCTTCCTCTCCTGCCTCCCATTCATCCTCTCCTGCACCCCATCCTTCCTCTCCTGCTTCCCATTCCACCCCATGGTTCCTCTCCTGCCTCCCATTCCTCCTCTACTGCCATCCCATTCCACCCCATGCTTCCTCTCCTGCCTCCCCTTCATCCTCTCCTGCACCCCATGCTTCCTCTCCTGCCTTCCATTCCACCCCATGCTTCCTCTCCTGCCTCCCATTCCACCCCATGCTTCCTCTCCTGCCTCCCATTCCTCCTCTACTGCCATCCCATTCCACCCCATTCATCCTCTCCTGCACGCCATGCTTCCTCTCCTGCCTCCCATTCATCCTCTCCTGCCTCCCATTCCACCCCATGCTTCCTCTCCTGCCTCCCATTCCTCCTCTACTGCCATCCCATTCCACCCCATTCATCCTCTCCTGCACGCCATGCTTCCTCTCCTGCCTCCCATTCATCCTCTCCTGTCCCCCATTCCACCCCATGCTTCCTCTCCTGCCTCCAATTCCTCCTCCACTGCCATCCCATTCCACCCCATTCCTCCTCTGCTGCACCCCATTCAATCCTATGCTTCCTCTCCTGCTCCCCATTCCTCCTCTTCTACCTCCATTCCACGCCATGCTTCCGCTCCAGCCCCCCATTCCCCCCTTCTACCCCCATTCCACCCCATGCTTCTTCTCCAGCCCCCCATTCCACCTCATGCTTCCTCTGCTGCCTCCCATTCCTCTTCTCCTGCCACCCATTCCTCCTCTCCTGCCACCCCATTCCCACCCCATTCCTCCTCTGCTGCACCCCATTCCATCCTATGCTGCTTCTCCTGCACCCCATTCCTCCTCTTCTACCCCCATTCCGCCCCATGCTTCTTCTCCTGCACCTCATTCAACACCATGCTTCCTCTCCTGCCTCCCATTCCTCCTCTACTGCAATCCCATTCCACCCCATGCTTCCTCTCCTGCCTCCCATTCATCCTCTCCTGCACCCCATGCTTCCTCTCCTGCCTTCCATCCCACCCAATGCTTCCTCTCCTGCCTCCCATTCCTCCTCGACTGCCATCCCATTCCACCCCATTCATCCTCTCCTGCACGCCATGCTTCCTCTCCTGCCTCCCTTTCATCCTCTCCTGCACCCCATGCTTCCTCTCCTGTCCCCCATTCCACCCCATGCCTCCTCTCCTGCCTCCCATTCCTCCTTTACTGCCACCCCATTCCACCCCATTCCTCCTCTGCTGCCTCCCATTCCATCCTATGCTCCCTCTCCTACTCCCCATTCCCCCTCTTCTACCCCCATTCCACGCCATGCTTCCTCTCCAGCCCCCCATTCCACCCCATGCTTCCTCTCCAGCCCCCTATCCCACCCCATGCTTCCTCTGCTGCCTCCCATTCCTCTTCTCCTGCCTCCCATTCCTCCTCTCCTGCCACCCCATTCCTCCTCTGCTGCACCCCATTCCATCCTATGCTTCTTCTCCTGCCCCCTATTCCTCCTCTCCTGTCCCCATTCCGCCCCATGCTTCCTCTCCTGTCCCCCATTCCACCCCATGCGCCCTCTCCTACGTCCCATTCCTCCTCTCCTGCCCCCCATTCCTCCTCTCCTGCTCCCCATTCCTCCTCTCCTGCCCCCCATTCCTCCTCTCCTGCCCCCATTCTGCCCCATTCCTCCGCTACTGCCCCCCATTCCGCCCTTTGCTTCCTGTCCTACCACCCAATTCGTCCCACACCCACTGACTGTTTGTCGAAAACTCCCTCTATCTTGGCTTTCAACTTTGTTGTTGTTTCCCTCCTCTCTCAACTGTTCTTTTTGTCCTGATGTGTTCAGTGTCGTAATATGAGTGAGCTCTTACACGAGCCTCGACTTTGTATACAAAAAATAAAACTCGGGTAAACAAGATGATCGTGAAGAAAGACACCAAGAGGATAGCAAATGGAATGAAAAAGTGTGGCAGGTAAGTGCAGGTAGATATATTTCTGACGGGTTTGGGGTTTCAGGTTTCAGATTAAAATTAAAAATAATGCTTGTCCTTTATGCCTTCAGGGTAGATAAATCTTTTCTTTGGCGATGAGGTTTCTCTTTTAGCTGCCTTCAGGGCGTATTGCATTTTAAAAGAAAACGTACCATTTGAAGTGCGTGGATAAATAACAGCTTGTTTCATAATGAGCGTTTGGCGGTTTTTGTAATCATTATTTTTTGGTCATGGCGGTCGTGGCAAAGGCCGTACAAGTGATTGTGACGAGTGATATAGGATCATTTCCAAGTCGGACCCATTTCAATCGAGACATTACTATCGGAGCACTGAAGGTAACGTGGTTTGTTATGTTTACTGTGGGGATGGGAGCTGTGGGGATGGTGTACTGATGAGCTCAGATGTAGTGATTGGAGGATGATGAGGTCAGGTATAGAGATGGTGTAATTATAATGGAGCAATGAGATTTGAGATGAACTTGATTATAGCCATAGGAGAGTTGTACTTTATATTTTTTACAGATTTAAGGGTCATGCAGGAACTTGTACCTGTTAATGTTATCACATGAAGTGCAAATGTTCATTATATATTGATGTACAGTCCTTTAATGTGAATTACGAGTTCATGAGTAGTCATTGGCACCTATCCTGAATTCTTGAAGAATTTGCGACCTCACGGACGTGATTGATTGGCTTCTCTTTTCACTAACATCCATGCAACTTGAGTCATACCATCAACCCGGAGAGAGGCTAACGTCATTGCCATCCTTAACCCAGGGAAACCTGCTAACCCATCTAGCTATCGGCCCGTATCTCTGCTATGTACGACATACACGCTGTTTGAGCGTGTCCTTCTGGCCAGGGTATGGGGACATGGTTTGCTGCTGAAAGAAAGCTGCCAGATTTTTCCAGTGCCTCACCACAATGCGTGTCCTTTCTTCTTTGCTTAGTAATTGGAGATATAGCATTTCACTTGGAGAGCAAACAAGCTCCATAAGGATTCTGAATGATGGCCTTCCCCATGGGTCCTGTCTTAGCTCCAATGCCCTTCAACATATTTGTGAGTGACATGCCTTGTACCATCTCCAGAACGTTTGCCTACACAGAAGATCTTGTCCTTGCTACCCAAGCAATTGACCTTGAATATTTCAGCAGTACTCTGTCGGGTCTCTTTGCTACCTCGGAGACATGCTGAATAGAGAAGGTGGATCAGACTCGGCAACGGTTGCTAGAGTGAGATGTGCGTCGAAGAAGTTTCGGGAACTGAGTGGCGTGCTGATGAGGAGGGGAGTGTCGTTGAAGCTGAAGGGAAAGGTGTATGCTGCAATTTGCTGCATGTGTGAGAAGTGTTATGATTTATGGGAGCGAAACATGGGTCATGAATGTAGAGCAGCAACGAAGGCTGGAAAGGGTGGAAATGCGAATGGTTCGGTGGATGTGCGGAGTATCGTTGAGAGAGAGGAAGACAAATGATGAATTGCGAAAGATGATGGGAATAGAGCCTGTGATTGATGCTGTGAAGAGGAACAGGTTGAGATGGTTTGGTCATGTGTTGAGGAAGGATGAAAGTGACTGGGTGAGAAGAGTGATGGAAATGAATGCAGAAGGAAGTAGAGGACGGGGAAGACCGAGAAAGACTTGGCTGAAGGTGGTGGAAGAAGAAATGTGGGCAAGGGGGTTAACAAGGAGAGATGCAGAAAATAGGGCAAAATGGAGAAGATTGTCATGGGGACCGCAAGGCTAACCCCCGCTCTAGCAGGGAAAATGGCCTTAAAATGCATGTTGTTGTTGTTGTTGTTGTTGTTGTTGTTGTTGTCTGTCGGGTCACAGAAACACCTAAAACAGGTCAGGGAAAAGATCAAGAGCAGGGAAAAGTCATCCGATGTGATGATGCGGATTATCAACTGTACACTGAAAACCCTCACAGTGGCTCCCAGTCGTGTCTAACATCCCATCTGATTTGTGTCGGAATGCAATAATGCTGAGAGAATGTTACTGCATCAAAGCCAACCCAGAGCTGAGAGAATGTTACTTCCAATCCTTGAAGACCCACATAATCTACCAAATATGCGACTCAAGTCACGCAAACCTTGCTGGGGATATACAATGTTTTGAGTGATGCGGAGTTCAATTCAAAGGACAAGTGATGCAATCTGTTGACAGACAACGGCATTGTTAACGAGAATGGCACTCGGTAGAGTGCATACCTCCGCCAGGCTGAACAGCTTACATTTTCTATCCTATTGATAGGCCAGATCTGGACCTGAACCAAAATCTAATCGACTTGTTCTTGTCACCTAACCGACTCATCCTAACTGAGTCAAAGGGAAGGGGTGGATTAAACTGAAATGACCAAACAAAGAGGTGAAAGAAAAAGGGAGTGTTTGGGGGGCAATGGGGTCATATGGGGTAGAAGAGATAATGAGTATGGATTTGGTAGGGGGGGGGGGGGGGTGGGTGGGTGACCTGAGGTAGTGGTGAACAAACAAACAACAACAACAGGCATTTTAAGGCCATTTTCCCTGCAAGAGCGGGGGTTAGCCTTGCGGCCCCCATGACAATGTTCTCCATTTTGCCCTATTTTCTGCATCTCCCCTTGTTAACCCCCTTGCCCGCATTTCTTCTTCGACCATCTTTAGCCATGTCTTTCTCGGTCTTCCCCGTCCTCTACTTCCTTCTACATTCATTTCCATCACTCTTTTCAACCAGTCACTTTCATCCTTCCTCAACAAATGACCAAACCATCTCAACCTGTTTCTCTTCACAGCATCCATCACAGGCTCTATTCCCATCATCTTTCGCAATTCATCATTTGTCTTCCTCTCTCTCAACGATACTCCGCACATCCACTGAACCATTCGCATTTCCACCCTTTCCAGCCTTCGTTTTTTTTTTTTTTTTTTTTTTTTTTTTTTTTTGTATACAAGATCGAGGCTCGTGAAAGAGCGAAAATTAATCACACAGAAAGACAAACAGACACATAAAACAAATAACATCGGGAGCGGTAGACAAGATGGGGAGAGAGGGGGAAGGACACAAACACAACATTTGAGAGCAGGGACCGAGAGACATGGAGACATCGAGAGATCTGTGGGAGGGAGAGGGCTTTGGGGGGGGAGGCATGTGAAGGGGGGAGGCATGTGAAGGGGGGGAGGCATGTGAAGGGGGGGGGGGGGTGGGAGAGGTATAAACATATGGACACTGCCAGGATTTCCAGGAAATAAGTTGGAATTTCAAACAAGGTGGATCTGGGGTGAATTAGTGGGGGTAGAAAAGATCAAGGTTATGGATGGGGGAAGATAAGAGATGGTGGTGAACAGCTGTTTTAAAGACCTGGAGGGAGGAGAGGGATTGAAGGGAGTATGGGAGTTTGTTCCACAGGCGGGAGAAAAGAGGAATGAAAGAGTGAAGGTGAGCAGAGAGCCGAGATTTCGGCAGTTTAACCATCAGAGGGTTGCTGGCAGATCTTGTGCGACCTGTAGGAATATTTGGGGGACAGAGCACGGAGAGAGCTGGGGGAGCAAGGCCGGAGAGGAGTCGGTAGAAGACAGAAAGACCACCTACCTGCCTGCGGTGAGTGAGTGAAAGGCCCTCAGAGATAGCTTCATCGCGGGAGATTCCAATGATTTTGAAAGCTTTGGATTCAACAGCGTGAAGCCGAGCCAGGTGTGAGGCAGGAGCACCAGCCCATAGGGGAGAACAGTATTCCATTGAGCTGCGGATGAAAGCCTTGTATGTGGTGAGGAGCTCAGGTGTGCCGAGGAAGGACTTCGCACGACGGAGGATGCCCAGTCGGCGACTGGCTTTGGAGGCCAGCTTGGAAATGTGGTTTTCCCAAGAAAGATCATGGCAGATAGTGAGACCCAAAAGCTTGAGTGACAGAACTTCTTGGAGAGGATTGTTGAGAAAGTAGATGGGAGGGTTGTCCAGTCGATCTTTTCGGAGAGACATAGTAAGAGAGTGAGATTTGGCAGGATTGAAAGACATGTTCCACTTGTTTGACCAGTCTGTGATTTTGTCCAGGTCTTCAGAGAGTGAGGAGGCTGCAGACTGCCTATCTGAGGGAAGAGGAATGGAGCGGCAGAGAGTGGAGTCATCAGCAAAGAGATAGAGAGGATTTTCCAGAGAGTCAGAGAGATCATTGATAAAGACCAGAAAAAGCACAGGGCCCAGCACACTTCCTTGGGGAACTCCAGCCTGAACAGGAAGGGGAGATGAGAGAAATCCATTCAGGGCCACACGTTGACTACGACCAGAGAGGAAGTCCGCAAGCCATGCATGGAGATTTCCATGGATACCATATAGTCTAGTAGGAAGACTAGGTCCCCCTGCACCCCCCGGAGATATACTTCTAATCAGTGTTTCTAGATTGGAAAAAATGTGTAGAAAATGACTAGCTATGGCCCCAAGCTGAAAAAATGTCCCACATACCATTTTTATGCAAATTACTGCTGCAAATTTTATGCAAAATTATGCAAATTTTATGCAAATTTTTGATGAGGAGTAGAGTTGAGGGGTCTTTGAGGGCTTCATCGAGGTGCTCTCGGTTGCAAGACTGGGTCATTCTGAGAAGCACAGCAGGGTCAGAGATCATGATGTTCTCCTCCTCAGTGAATCTCTCCATCAACAGCCTCTCCATTGCCTCACACACTGTTTTGAGGCAAAAGAGGGACTTTGCGTAGGCCTTTCCACTGAGAACACCTTTGAGAGATCCACTTGTTACTAGTTGTGCCTCAAAGAGAATCTCTGCATATCCAGAACCACGCATCTTGTGTCCAGTGAGCATCCCGATGTAGTTCATGGATGTGTGGAAGGGTCCAATCGTTACTACATGACTAGCAAATTCATTTGGCCAGCGCCAGATGATGGGAAGGGCTTTCATGCAGACACCCAGATCAAATGTATTCAGGACCCATCTCTGACCCACCTCAGCAGTTGCTGCCTCGGAACGCTTCAGTAGCTCACGAACAACTGCGTTGTCTGTGATCGGTTGGTGGATAGGCGTGCAGTAGTCGACTGTTGATTTGCTGGGTGGGGGAGAACCAGTTGCAGAGGTGAAACCCCCTAGCCCAGGCACAGGCTGCAGGCCATTGCCATGCCATGCAGGCACCAGGCACAGACCGATCACAGACAACGCAGTTGTTCGTGAGCTACTGAAGCGTTCCGAGGCAGCAACTGCTGAGGTGGGTCAGAGATGGGTCCTGAATACATTTGATCTGGGTGTCTGCATGAAAGCCCTTCCCATCATCTGGCGCTGGCCAAATGAATTTGCTAGTCATGTAGTAACGATTGGACCCTTCCACACATCCATGAACTGCATCGGGATGCTCACTGGACACAAGATGCGTGGTTCTGGATATGCAGAGATTCTCTTTGAGGCACAACTAGTAACAAGTGGATCTCTCAAAGGTGTTCTCAGTGGAAAGGCCTACGCAAAGTCCCTCTTTTGCCTCAAAACAGTGTGTGAGGCAATGGAGAGGCTGTTGATGGAGAGATTCACTGAGGAGGAGAACATCATGATCTCTGACCCTGCTGTGCTTCTCAGAATGACCCAGTCTTGCAACCGAGAGCACCTCGATGAAGCCCTCAAAGACCCCTCAACTCTACTCCTCATCAAAAATTTGCATAAAATTTGCATAATTTTGCATAAAATTTGCAGCAGTAATTTGCATAAAAATGGTATGTGGGACATTTTTTCAGCTTGGGGCCATAGCTAGTCATTTTCTACACATTTTTTCCAATCTAGAAACACTGATTAGAAGTATATCTCCGGGGGGTGCAGGGGGACCTAGTCTTCCTACTAGACTAATAGGAGGAGAGTTTGGTGAGCAGAGCTGGGTGCCAGACCGTATCAAAGGCCCTTGATATGTCAAGGGAGACAGCTCTGATTTCCTGTTTGGCATTCAGGACCTCCATCCATTGTTGAGACAGCAGAAGCAGCATGTCCAGAGTAGAGTGACCTGGTCTGAAACCAAATTGATGATCAGAGATCAAGCCATTGGAGAAGAGGAAAGATTTCATATCCGAAGCTGCTCTACGTTCATTACCCATGTCTCACTCTGATAAATCATAACACTTCTCACACATGCAGCAAACACCTTTCCCTTCAGCTTCAATGACACTCCCCTCCTCGTCAGCGCGCCACTCAGTTCCCGAAACTTCTTCCATGCACATCTCACTCGAGCAATCGTTGCCGAGTCTGATCCACCTTCTCCGTTCAGCATGTCTCCAAGGTAACAAAATGTTTTCACACCTTCCAGCTTCACACCATCTCCAAGATCCAACTCAACATTTCCTCCATCTGCAGCTCCCCCTGTGCACACCTTACACTTGAATGTAGCTGCCACACTGGTTAATGACCCTCTCAAACCACTACATTTTTGATGAACCCACTCAGCGCACATTGTACATTGAATGGAATTCACTCCGACACCCTTCCTACACACAGCACACGGCCACTTCCCAGTTCTTTCCACCTCACCACATGCTTTACCACTTGCCATCACCTTCGTTTTTCCGATATTCACCTTCAGACCTTTTGTCTCCATACATTCCTTCCACTTGTTCATCTTCTCCTTCAGTCCATCCATACTTTCTGCAATCAACACCAGATCATCTGCATACAACAACTCCCACAGTAAACCCTCCTTTACGTTCTGAGCCAGCACCTCCATCACAGCTACAAATAGTAGTGGACTTAGTACCGACCCCTGATGCACTCCCACCTTCACCTCAAACTCACCACTGTTCCCGTCCTTCGTCCTTACAGCTGTGCGCGTGTCGTGGGCAGGGCATGGGGGGCCATGGGGGGCACCACGTGACCCAGGGCACCTGAGAAATATATATTTTATTGTGTCTTCCTTTTACTTGCTTCAAAAAAGCTAGATTCAATGCAAAACATGTTGTTTCACGGCTCGGTCAAATCCAACCTTGCAGACGTTTTTTCAGCATCTTCTAAAGGGAGAAAGTTATGGGAATAGTTGTAAGTTAACTTCGAACAGGGGATGATGTAAGATGTATCCTTTGATTTGTTCCTTTGATTTGTATGTGCTTTACTGCCAAATGTAAACCCCATTGAACTTTATTATGGGAATGCATCCCTGGTCCTTGTAAAAGCCCAGCTTGTTGGGAAAAATAGCCTGAGAACTATCTTATTTTCACACATCTGTGCTTTTAAACTTAATCTCTCTTGTCTGAGGTCATTACTTCAGCGGAGGCTTTTTTAGGCTTTGTTCGATTATATAAAGCTGGGGTGGGGAACCTCCGGCCTCCGGGCCGTATACGGCCCGCGAGACCGTTTGATCCGGCCCGCGAGGCAATTCATCTATCTATAAAAAAAAAAATTTTTTTTTTTTTTTTGTATACAAGATCGAGGCTCGTGAAAGAGCGAACATTAATCACACAGAAAGACAAACTGACACATAAAACATATAACATCGGGAGCAGTAGACAAGATGGGGAGAGAGGGGGAAGGACACAAACACAACATTTGAGAGCAGGGACCGAGAGACATGGAGACATCGAGAGATCTGTGAGAGGGAAAGGGCGTTGGGGGTGGCATGGGAAGGGGGGGCATGGGAATGGGGGTGGGAGAGGTATAAAACATATGGACACTGCCAGGACTTCCAGGAAAGAAGTTGGAATTTCAAACAAGGTGGATCTGGGGTGAATTAGCGGGGGTAGAAAAGATCAAGGTTTTGGATGGGGGAAGATAAGAGATGGTGCTGAACAACTGTTTTAAAGACCTGGAGGGAGGAGTGGGATTGAAGGGAGTGAGGGAGTTTGTTCCAGAGGCCGGGGAAAAGAGGAATGAAAGAGTGAAGGTGAGCAGACAGCCGAGATTTCGGCAGTTTAACCATCAGAGGGTTGCTGGCAGATCTTGTGCGACCTGTAGGAATATTTGGGGGACAGAGCACAGAGAGAGCTGGGGGTGCAAGGCCGGAGAGGAGTCGGTAGAAGACAGAAAGACCACCTACCTGCCTGCGGTGAGTGAGTGAAAGGCCCTCAGAGATAGCTTCATCACGGGAGATTCCAATAATTCTGAAAGCTTTGGTTTCAACAGCGTGAAGCCGAGCTAGGTGTGAGGCAGGAGCACCGGCCCATAGGGGAGAGCAGTATTCCATTGAGCTGCGGATGAAAGCCTTGTATGTGGTGAGGAGCTCAGGTGTGCCGAGGAAGGACTTCGCACGACGGAGGATGCCCAGTCGGCGACTGGCTTTGGAGGCCAGCTTGGAAATGTGGTTTTCCCAAGAAAGATCATGGCAGATAGTGAGACCCAAAAGCTTGAGCGACAGAACTTCTTGGAGAGGATTGTTGAGAAAGTAGATGGGAGGGTTGTCCAGTCGATCTTTTCGGAGAGACATAGTAAGAGTGTGATATTTGTCCTCCCTTTGCTCGAGTTCTACAAACTGTATGTACGTGCTGAGGATTTTCCCATTCTGAGGAGACATGCACTGAAGTTTGCATCACTGTTTGGGACGGACAACCTACAGCTGTGAGCAGTTCTTTTCAAAACTGACTCTTGCAAAGACTCGGTTTTGCTCAAGACTGACTGACCCAAACCTGCAAAACCAGCTGCGAGTAGCATCATCATCACTACCACCTGACACCAAACGCCTCGCCAAAGAGAAACAGTTCCAGCCATCGCATTAGGTGAGTCCGATAATGTATTCAATAATTTAGCATGGCCCTCGAAGGATGTTCTAAAAATCGAAGTGGCCCTCGACAGGAAAAAGGTTCCCCACCCCTGATATATAGGATCTTGTGTCAGAATGATTTGAGTGCGGCTTGGCCTTGCAGGTCTGGTGTGGCAAGGCCTTGTGATTTCAAGACGTGCTCCGCAATATTGTGTTTGCTCGATTTTGTATTAAACCACATTTTGCTGCTTCAAGGTGCTTCTTCTTGAGTTCCAAAGGGGGGGGACAACCCGTCACGTGCTCTTTTGGACATTGCCATCACTACTCTGATCAACCATTCCTCCACTCCTAAACAGCTGTTCACCACTCCTAGTGGTGAACAGCTGTCTTGAAACCCTGGAGGGAAGAATCAGACTGAACAGATTGGGGAAGTTGGTTACGTAGGTGAGAGAAAAGAGGAACAAATGAGTGGAGGTGAGCAATGAGCCTGGATTTTTGGAGTTTAACAAGAACTGGTTTACTGGCAGATTGTGTGTGCCCTGCAGAAACCTGGGAGGAGCAGAGCCAAAAGAGGGCAGAGGCTGCAAGACCAAAAAGGAGGTGGTAGAATACAAAGAGGCCAACAACCTGTCTGCAATGAGAAAATAATAGGCCTAACCACTCAGCTTTGTCATGGGAGGTCCGACTCATTTTGAGATCCTTGCTTTCCATGGCATCAAGAAGGGCAAGGTGTGAGGCAGGTGTGCCAGCGCAAAGGGGAGAGCAGTGCTCCATTAAGTTGCAAACGGAGGACTTGTATGTTGTCAAAAGTTCAAACTGGCCAGGAAAAGACCTTGGACGACAAAGGATGCCCAGTCAGCAGCTTGCTTTCGAGGGCATCTTGGAAATGTGCTCCGCCCAAGAAAGGTCATGGTTGCAGATGAAGCCCAGGTGAAGTCACTCAAAGTTTGAGTGACTTAACCTCTTGAAGTGGTTTGTTTAGGAAGTAGATGGGATAGTTTGCCAGATGGTCCTTTCAAATACAGGATGAGTGTGTGGGATTCGCCAGTGTTGAAATACATACTCCAAATGTTGGACTACCTCCTGATTCAATCAAGGTCTACAGAGAGGGAAGAGGATGCTGCCTGCTTGGAAATTATATATGGCAGAGGATGGAATCATCAGTAAAAATATAGGCAAGATCTTACAGGGAATCAGAAAGTTCAATGATGTTGATGAGGAACCAGCCTTGAATGGGAGAGGAGATTAAAGGATCTCGATAAGCGTTACATGCTGAATACTGAAATGGAGGAAGTCAGTAAGCCATGAGAGGAGGTGGCCTTTGATGCCAAAAGCAGAGAGATTTGAGATCAAGCTGGGGTGCCAGACTATCAAATGTTCAAGATATGTTCAGAGAGTAGAACTACTCTCATGTATGATTGACTGAGAGCTTCCATCAATTTCTTGGAGCATAGAAGCAGCATCTCCAAGGTTGAATGGTTGGGTCTGAAACCGAACTGATGATCTGAGATCAGGCTGTTTAAAAAAAAAAACTTGGGCTAAAGCACACACACACACACACAACACACACACACACACACACACACACACACACACACACACACACACACACACACACACACACACACACACACACACACACACACACACACGACAAACACACTTAACCACTGAGCTTGTGGGAGCTGACCCAGAGAGAATGATCGAGTGAACAGAGCAGAAGAGCAGGGTTTTTTTTGCCAGCACTGATGCTGTCTGGGTCTGTTACAGAATCGGAGTTGAGGTTTGCCAGAAATATCTCCACCCCCAGTGGGAAAGGCACATTTTCCAGGAGTCGTTGGTTACAAGAGCGTAGGGTAGGTATCGGGAGTTGGGCAGGCAGGATTTGGAAGCAAACACAGAATTGAGGCATACATCCTTCTCACGAGCATTTGACTGTGGTGTTATTTAAAGTGAGTTAGGGGATGGAGGGGGAACATATTCCAGAGAGAGACTTAACAATGTGCCCCTAGGTCTTTGAAGAAGGAGGCAGGTTTGAGAGTTCAGTCTTGAGATTGGCCAGATGTTGTTTTCTGGCCTTCCTGAGAGTGGATACACACTTGGTCTGGGCTTTGTGAAATGATCTGAGGTTGTTTTTGTTCAGATGCTAGTCAGAAGGCAACTGCCTCACCCCAGAATTCTACATACCAGGGGTGTTTGGATAGGTTAGATAACTGCAGATGATGTGGTACAAATCTGTACATAAGGGAAAACAGGCTTGTGTAGAATGATTCCCAGCCAGTATTAATATCAAGAGAGGTGGAAATGAAAGTTACTCTTGACATGATGGCAGCTTGCAGTCCCTGCCAGTCAGCTTGGGTAAACTACTAGGCTCTTATGGTCCTGAGGCAGCTCTTTGACAATAGTCAGAGAGATGTTGACTCTCACGAGCACACACCATTAACCTATTGGAGCAGAAGAGGAACAGGCATCATTCGTAGGAAAATTAGTCATTGTCAAGTCCATAAGGGAGGTCAAGCCATTTGGAGAAATCATCAACTTATTTTAACTGGCACACTTATTCCCACATTCTTGTGGGGTTGACTGGGTGAATTGTTTGGCCTAAGTCTTTTACGAACTGACGTTCGACCAAGGTTGGGGCAGGAATTTGGAATTTGGCCATGGTGCCAGCGATAGTTCACCTACTCTAAACGAAAGAACCATTGGGAGAAATCCGGGTCAGAAAGTTCATTTATTGGGTGAGGCCCACGGAGTCACAGAAGTTATTTGCTGCAATGCCGTGGCTTGTTGAAAAGGTACCAACACCCAGCCGATTGGCATCTGTGATAGTTGAAATCGCTGCACACGAGGAAGAGAGTTGGGATGGGTGGTACAAAATGTCCATGCTGACAGAGAGGGAGATATAAAGAGTCATCCCTGCTTGAAAGACGGAGCAGCACACAGACAACATGAGGTGTTTTGCAGAGGGGGAAACGCAGCCAAAGGTATGCCTGGGCATTAGGAGTGGGAGGTGGAAGATGTGTTAAGGTGGGGAATGACTTGATCATGGTGGATGTGTGTATGGGACGTATTTGTTGGGGGAGCTGTTAAAAAATTAAGTCTCGCATCTACAGTCACGTGAAAAAGTAAGTACACCCCATGTAAAGTTTTGACTTTTTCAACATATTTCAACATATTTCAACATATAGCTATTTGATCTTCATTTCAACAATATTGATAGATAAAGGTGATATAATATAACAAATATCATGAAACATTTACATTTTGTAGTCAATTGTATAATTTAAATAAACATAAATGCAAATTTCGCATGTGGAAAAAAAAGTACACCCTTGGCTCTAATAGGTGGTATTGCCCCCTTCGGCAGAAACAACCTCAAGTAGGCGTTTCTTATAACTGTCTACCAGTCTCTGACATTGACTGGGAGAAATTTTTGCCCACTCCTCCATGCAGAATTCTTTCAGCTGTGCGATGTTTGAGGGGTTTCTTGCATGCACAGCTCGTTTCAAATCCCCTCACAACATCTCGATGGGATTTAGATCCGGGCTTTGACTTGGCCATTCCAGAACCCTCCATTTCTTTCTTTTCAGCCATTCCTTGGTGGATTTACTGGTATGTTTAGGATCATTGTCATGTTGCAAGGTCCACCTTCGGTTGAGCTTCAACTTCCTGACAGATGGCCTTACATTATCCTCAAACACCCTCTGGTACAATGAAGAATTAATAGTGGATTCTATGAATGTGAGCTGCCCAGGCCCTGATGCAGCATAGCTGCCCCAAACCATAATATTTCCACCACCATGCTTTACAGTTGGTATCAGGTTATAATATAAAATAACCACATTTAGAGGCCATTTTTCCCCGCAAAGCGGGGGTTGGCCTTTTTCGGGGACCGTGGTTGTTGTTTTTTGGTCCCCTTTTTGAAGCAATGTTTTACAGCCGGATGCCCTTCCTGCCGCCAACCCTTTTTGTCACCTTTTACGACAAGCAGGGAATTACCAGTGAACTGGTACTCAATTAGCTGACCTCGGAAGGATGACAGGCTGAGTCAACCCCCTGGCGTTAATTCAGCGATCGACCGGGATGGTTCCGACCGAGGTTCATGTGGTCAAATGCTGTCTTTGGTTTTTGCCAAACATGTCTTCTGGTACTGTGGCCAAATAGCTCTACCTTAGACTCATCTGTCCAGAGCACATTGTTCCAGAAGTGCTGGTCTTTGCTTAGGTGTTCATTGGCAAACTTTAGTCTTGCCCTGATGTTCTTTCTGGACAGCAAAGGTTTCCTCCTGTTACACGTCCCATGTAGATCAAATTTTTGCAGCCTCTTTCTAATGGTAGACTCGTGCACTTTGACATCAACAGTGGCAAGAGCTACCTGTAGGTCCCGTGATGACATTCTGGGGTTCTTAGAGACTTCTTTCAGCATCTTGCGGTCTGCTCTCGGGCTGAACTTGCTGGGGCGGCCTGGCCTGAACAAGTTGGCAGTTGTTTGGAATCTTCTCCACTTGTAGATGATCTTCCGGACAGTCGAATGATTGATTTCAATTTGTTTGGAGATCTTTTTAAATCCCTTCCCAGACTCGTAGGCATCTATAACCTTCTTTCTGAAGGCCTCAGTGAGCTCTTTTGATCTAGGCATGGTGATGCCGCACACATCAACAACAAAGAGGAAACCAAACTAAATGTCTGAGGTTTAAATAAGACAGGTTCCTCCAAGATCTTCTCTAACGATGTTCTAATCATTTGCACCTGAGCTGGTGCACCTGATTCTAATTTTAGGTATTTGGGATGATCTCGCGAGATCACGGCGAGGTCACGTCTTTTCGAAGCTGTTCCAAGCTCTCACGCTCTCGAAGCTAAGTGATCTTTCACAATCGTGTTTTTGTCGAGACTGTATCTATCTTTCGGTGTGTGTACCTATAGCGTATCTTTTGGAAAATTTTCAGTGCTAATTTTTCGTACATGTATACACAATCGTCGGTTAATGGTATCGAGTATTCTGCAGCCTAGTACTCGTAGGCTTAGACTACCGTACCGTCTCCGACCTTGTGGTTTTGTTTTTCTCTCAGCGATTCATCGAATGCGCTGAAATTATTTTCGTTCTCTGTTTCGTCCCAGTCGTTCACCCCGTACCTCCTTGCTTAATATCTCTACTCACAAAAAAAAAAAAAAAAAAAAAAATTTCCTTCCCAGGTCTTATTCGTTTATTTGTTGTTCTTTTTGTTCGTTCGTTCTTCGTTCGCGATCACGCGGTTAGAAATGTATAATCTCTCCCCTGAACAACTATTTTCCCTCATATATTATAACACCCTTTTCTGCTTTTCCTACAAAAGGATGCTTTCGTCTTGCTCACCAAATCTATTCATTCCAAAAAATATATATAATACCATCTCTTACAGTTCCTCCTTTCTACATTCCCTAAACTATCCAGAACTCCACCCCTCCTCCAGTGTCCTCAAACGTATTTTTGACTCGAAGGTCTCAAACTCATTTTGCAAAAAATGTTCGTTTCCCATGAATCGTACACTTTTCAAAATCCAATCTCACCCCTCCCCTCCAAATCCTCCCCATCACCCATCCCTTTCAAATCTCCCTCCTTGCCCCTTCCCTCCCCTCCCTCCTAAACTCCCCCCACACCCCTCCCCTCCGAGACTCTCCCTCGCTCCTCCCCTCCTAGACTCCCCTCTCACCCCTCCTCCTCAAAGCATCCTCCCTGCTTCTTCCCCCTTCCAACTTTCACCTTCATCTACCCAAACCTTCTGCCTCGCTCTTCCCCCTCCTCAAATAACACCTCACTGTGCCTCACCCAATCTCCATCAAACCTTTTGTCCGCCCCATTCTTCCCTTTCTCCAAGCTATTCTGAAATCTCTGAAATCTCTGACACACCTTCAACAGCTCTCCCTACCTCTTCCTCCTCTTCCACATCTTACCCTACCCCTCCCCCCCCTGTTCTGGACCCGATGCTCCCCCTTCCTCTTCATTAACGGTATGGACCTCAAAGTCTCAAACATCCGGGGCCTTCGCTCAAACTTGACTGACCTCTCCATACAGGTTGCTTCTGACAAACCAGATGTGATCTGCTTAACAGAAACTTTCCCCCTTCATGATGTCTCTGATGCCTTGGTATCTCTCCCAGGTTACTCCCTCCTCCGGTATGATAGACCTGAGCCTCGTCCTGGAGGTGGGGTTGCTATCTTTATAAAAAACTCTTCCTCACTCGCCCTCCACTGCCCTCTCTCCACCTCACCCCCAGGAATACCTTTGGCTACGGCTTCCCCTTCGCTCCCACCTTTTGTTCATATGTGTGTTGTACCGTCTACCAAACAGCGATGACTCCATCTACATCTCACTGTCTGATAATATGGACCAACTTCTATCTACCCATCCCAACTCTCTCTTCCTCATATGTGGTGATTTCAATTGTCACCATGCCAGTTGGCTGGGTGTGGGTACCTCTCTCACCAGCCATGGCTCTTCAGCAAAGGACTTCTGCGACTCACTGGGACTGACACAATCTGTCAATTTCCCGACCCGGATCTCAGTCAACGGAGCATCTTCTCTTCTGGATTTGGTTATGACAAACTTCCCTGAAAATGTCTGCTGCTCTTCTTCTGCTCCAATCGGCTCATCTGATCATGTGCTTGTCAAAGTGGACATCTCTCTGACCATTCTCAGAGAGCCTCCTCAGCGTCGACGAGTCTGGCATTTCACTCAGGCCAACTGGCACGGTCTTCAAGCAGCCATCAATCATCTGGACTGGTCTCCCATCTCTACCGCCTCTGACATCAACTCATCCTGGGAATTCTTTCAAAGTAAATTGCTCTCTCTCATGCACAGATTTATCCCATCTCGTCTTCAGTTGTCATACCCTTCCTCCCGTCCATGGTACACGGAATCTTGAGGTGAGGCTGTTGCCCTGAAACAACTTGCTTTCGTCTCCTGGAAAGCAAATCCAACGGAAGGAAATCTCATTTCCTTTCACAAAGCCCGAAACAAGTGTGTGTCCACCCTCAGGAGAGCCAGGAAACAATATCTCACCGTTCTCAAGACCGAACTCTCTTATGTGTCTCCCTCTTCCAAATCCTGGTGGCGTCTGGTCAAATCTGTTTCTGGTGTTTGTTCCCCCTCCATCCCCTCCCTCACCTCAAACGGCTTAACGGCTGACTCCGCACGTGAAAAAGCTGAATGCCTCAACTCTGTGTTTGCCTCTAAATCTTGTGTCCCAAACCCATCCCTCTCTGTACCCACCGTACCCAGTCGTACCCAGCTGCTCCTGGACTCTGTGTCCTTTCCTCCTGACAAGGTGGAAAAGTTTCTGTCAACCCTCGACTCTGATTCTGCAACTGGTCCTGACGGCATCAGCCCACGGGTCCTAAAATCATGTTCTTCTGCTCTTTCACTCCCTCTTTCTGTTCTCTTCACCCTCTCTTTTGCTCAAGGTCATCTGCCATCTGCTTGGAAATCAGCCAACATCACCGCTTTGCACAAAAAAGGTGCAAAAACAGATCCCAGCAACTACAGACCAATCAGCCTTCTCCCAATTCAAAGTCATGGAATCCATCATTGCTTCAGATATTAAATCTTTCCTCTTCTCCAATGGCTTGATCTCTGATCATCAATTTGGTTTCAGACCTGGTCACTCTACTCTGGACATGCTGCTTCTGCTTTCTCAACAATGGATGGAGGTCCTCAACGCCAAACAGGAAATTAGAGCTGTCTCCCTTGACATTTCACGTGCCTTCGATACGGTCTGGCACCCTGCTCTGCTCACCAAACTCTCCTCCTTTGGTATCCATGGAAATCTCCACGCATGGCTGGCGGACTTCCTCTCTGGTCGTAGTCAACGTGTGGCCCTGAATGGGTTTCTCTCATCTCCTCTTCCTGTTCAGGCTGGAGTTCCCCAAGGTAGTGTTCTGGGCCCTGTGCTTTTTCTGGTCTTCATCAGTGATCTCTCTGACTCTCTTGAAAATCCTCTCTATCTCTTTGCTGACGACTCTACTCTCTGTCGCTCCATTCCTCATCCCTCAGATCGGCAGTCTGCAGCCTCCTCACTCTCTGCAGACCTGGACAAAATCACAGACTGGTCAAACAAGTGGAACATGTCTTTCAATCCTGACAAATCTCACACTCTTACAATGTCTCTCCGAAAGGACCGACTGGACAACCCTCCCATCTACTTTCTCAACAATCCTCTCCAAGAAGTTCTGTCGCTCAAGCTTTTGGGTCTCACTATCTGCCATGATCTTTCTTGGGAAAACCACATTTCCAAGCTGGCCTCCAAAGCCAGTCGCCGACTGGGCATCCTCCGTCGTGCGAAGTCCTTCCTTGGCACACCTGAGCTCCTCACCACATACAAGGCTTTCATCCGCAGCTCAATGGAATACTGTTCCCCCCTCTGGGCTGGTGCTCCTGCCTCACACCTTCCTCGGCTTCACGCTGTTGATTCAGCGATCAACTGCCGGATTCCTGGGCATTAGGAGTGGGAGGTGGAAGATGAATGGTTGGTTGACCACCAACGTCAAGCTGAGTGTTGACGGTAAAAACAACACCGTCAACACTCAGCGCCAAAGCTTTCAGAATCATTGGAATCTCCTGCGATGTAGTCAACTCCGAGGGCCTTTCACTCACTCAACGCAGGCAGGTTGGTGGTCTTTCTGTCTTCTACTGACTCCTCTCCGGCCTTGCTCCCCCAGCTCTCTCTGTGCTCTGTCCCCCCAATATTCCTTCAGGTCGCACAAGATCTGCCTGCAACCCTCTTATGGTTAAACTGCGAAAGTGTAGGCTCTCTGCTCACCTTCACTCTTTCATTCCCCTTTTCTCCCGCCTCTGGAACAAACTCCCCCACTCCCTTCAATCCCACTCCTCCCTCCAGGTCTTTAAAACAGCTGTTCACCACCATCTCTTATCTTCCCCCATCGAAAACCTTGATCTTTTCTACCCCCGGTAATTCACCCCAGAGTCCTTGCAGTGTTCATATGTTTTATTCCTCTCCCACCTTCCCCCAAGTCCTCCCGATGTCCCTGCTCTCAAATGTTGTGTTTGTGTCCTTCCCCCTCTTCCCCCTCCCTTTTGTGTCCTTCCCCCTCTCTCCCCATCTTGTCTGCCGCTCCCCTTGTTTTTTGTGTGTCGGTTTGTCTTTTTGTGTGATTAATGTTAGCTCTTTCACGAGCCTCGATCTTGTATACAAAAAAAAAAAAAAAGAAAGAAGAAAAAAAAAAAGTAGTGATAAATGTAGGGGTGTACTTATTCACGTGCAACGTTTTCTCGATTTTTCCAAGATGGTGCCTTACCACGTGACCGATGACATCATAACTATCATTAAAAATTATACAGGGGGAGGCGCTCCTACCGTCAACATTTCGTGTCTATCGCACAAACAGTTGTAGTGAATTTTTTTTTTCATACTGAGCAGATCAAGCATTGTACTTGTCAAATTATGACGTCATAATGAAGGCACTGATGACATCATCATCAACATACCTTATTCCCCATGGGGAGGACTTGACAATGAGTCTTTGTTCAATTTTTGCATTGAGCGGTTTGGAAGACATAGTGTAACACTTTTCCAAGATGGTGTCCGTACCACGTGACCTATGACGTCATAATTATGAATAAAAAATTATGCAGGTGGAGGCGCTTTTATGGTAAAATTTCGTGTCAATCGAACCAACGGTTGCCAAGAAAATGAATTTTTAAAATGCAGACGCATGTACGCCACACGTACGCATATACGCCACACGTACAAACGTACACAACCGAATGCCTAACCCTACTTTTCGCTTCGCGAGCGCAGGGTAATGAAATCATTTTACATCATGATGGCTGGTGTGATGCCCCACACATCTCGGTCAACATGCCAAGAAATTGTCACGCGAAGCAGGGCACATTTTTTACTGATTTGTATCTCTGTGGGATTATCGAGATGCATATCACATTTAGGAGACTACATCGAAGTCAAATGTGCTTTGTAATTGTGGCTCAAATCTCTGGCCATGCTGTTTATCCCTGATTTATTTTGGGCATGGAGAATTGTGTCCCACTTGATGAAGTTGTGTAGAAAAACAACACATTCACAAAGTATGGAGGAATATATATATATATATATGCAAAGTTAATGTCTATATCTGGCACAACAAGTCATGGTTCCAATGGCACTACACATTGGGCAACCCTTGTACAGTAGTATGGCCAAGGCCCCTTTTGTCCTTTGCTCTATATACATTTGCATAGATTTTCATTTGCATTTGCAATGACCTTAGATTTTCCTGAGTTCAATGATTGAATTTATTACCTAAGCGACCGAAGGTCAGTGGAGGTTATGTTTTCACCCCTGTCTGTCTGTTTATCTGTCTGTGAGCAGGATAACGCAAAAAGTTGTGGACGGATTTGGATGAAACTTGGTGGACATTTTGGGTGTTTGACAAGGACAAATTGATTCGATTTTGGTGAACGTCTTGATCCGGATACAAGAATGTTTTAATTTTTTTCACGTTATTCTTCACCATTGAATGATGGTGTCAAAAAGGATATATAGCATGATATTTCAAGAAGTTGTGGATGGATTATGATAAGACCTGATGGATAAGTTGGGTGGACGATAAGAACAAGCTGATTAGATTTTGGTTAAGGTCTGGGTCCAGATCCGGCCTATCAGTGGGATACAAAATGTTATATTTGACTGATGCTACAAAAATCTCTAAAAAGTAATTTTTTGGTACACGACATCGTTCACATTCTTACTCTGTTGGTGTTTATTTCATTCTTTTTCTTTTTCAGGCAAAGTTGGAGATGATTGTTGGGGTGTCACTCGACAGTATGAAGCTGAAATTGTTTTCGGTTGCTGATGTTGAACTTGCAACAATGAATTGTGACAGCGATCAGCTGGGCAGTTACCCAATAGAGGATGGTTGTCGTATCCATGTAAGATGTTTGCAGATGTCCTTGTGTGAAGGTTTACATTCATGCACAATACAACAGACAACAACAGGCATTTTAAGGCCATTTTCCCTGCAAGAGCGGGGGTGAGCCTTGCAGGCCCCATGCCAATCTTCTCCATTTTGCCCTATTTTCTGCATCTCCCATTGTTATAACCCCCTTGCCCGCATTTCTTCTTCCACCACCTTTAGCCAAGTCTTTCTCGGTCTTTCCCGTCCTATACTTCCTTCTACATTCATTTCCATCATTCTTCTCAACCAGTCACTTTCATCCTTCATCAACACATGACCAAACCATCTCAACCTGTTTTTCTCTTCGCAGCATCCATCACAGGCTCAATTCCCATCATCTTTCGCAATTCATTATTTGTCTTCCTCTCTGTCAACGATACTCCACACATCCACCGAACCATTCACATTTCCACCCTTTCCAGCCTTCGTTGCTGCTCTACATTCATTACCCATGTCTCGCTCCCATAAATCACAACACTTCTCACACATGCATCATACACCTTTCCCTTCAGATTCAACGACACTCCCCTCCTCGTCAGCACGCCACTCAGTTCACGAAACTTCTTCCATGCACATCTCATTCTAGCAACTGTTGCTGAGTCTGATCCAACTTCTCCATTCAACATGTCTCCTAGGTAGCAAAATGTTTTCACACCTTCCAGCTTCAGGCCGTCTCCAAGATCCAACTCAACATTTCCTCCATCTGCAGCTCCCTCTGTGCACACCTTACATTTGAATGTAGCTGCCACACTGGTTAATGACCCTCTCAGACCACTACATTTTTGATGAACCCACTCAGCGCACATTGTACATTGAATGGAGTTCACTCCGACACCCTTCCTGCACACAGCACATGGCCACTTCCCAGTTCTTTGCACCTCACCACACGCTTTACCACTTGCCATCACCTTCGTCTTTCCGATATTCACCTCCAGACCTTTTGTCTCCATACATTCCTTCCACTTGTTCATCTTTTCCTTCAGTCCATCCATACTTTCCGCAATCAACACCAGATCATCTGCATACAACAACTCCCACGGTAAACCCTCCTTTACGTTCTGAGCCAGCACCTCCATCACAGCTACAAATAGTAGTGGACTTAGTACTGACCCCTGATGCACTTCCACCTTCACCTCAAACTCACCACTGTTCCCGTCCTTCGTCCTTACAGCTGTGCGCGCTCTCTCATACATTGCCATCACTACTCTGATCAACCATTCCTCCACTCCTAACTTCCTCAATGCCCATGTCATTACTTCGCGTGGAACCCTATCGAATGCTTTCTCCAGATCAACAAACCCAAGAAACAACTTCTTCCTCTTCTCCATGTACTTCTCCTGCAACTGCCTTACAATAAAAAGCGCGTCTGTCGTTCCTCTTCCTGGCATAAATCCAAACTGCATTTCGTCGATTTTCACTTTCTTCCTTACCTCCTCTCCAACACCCTTTCCAATACCTTCATTCCATGCTCCAATAACTTTATCGCTCGATACGAGCCGCACTCCAGAGGGTCACCTTTCCCCTTGTATAGAGGGACGAGGGTACTCAGTTCCCAAACCACTGGAATGCGGCCTTCTTTCACCACCAGATTACAGATCTCTGTCATCCTCTTCACACCCCAACTTCCTGCTGCCTTCAACATATCTCCTTCAACATATCACACAATGGCTTAGGATAATTAATAGAGGAGCTTGTTTATCTATCACAAAGTACAAGAGGATTGTGGGACGTTGATGCACTTTTACTTTAATTATGTGGGCTTTAGTGGCAAATATTGATTGGCAAATCATGCAATGTAAATGGGATCTGAAACTGTAATCCAACAAAATCATCCATGTACTCAGATGGGGATGCCAAATTGGCCACTCAAACTCACAAACTTGGTAAATAAGCACTTTACTGTTGCAAATCCAAGCTAAAGGCCTTTGCAGATCCTGAAAATGTACTTGTTTACAATAATAAATTGTCTTGTGAAATACTTTAAGAGCAGGGATTGCAGGATACCTTAGCGAGTTTGAATCTCAGTCTGGCTACAAACCATCATCCTGGTGTTTTGTGAGCAGGGTGATTCATTGATGTGCGTGCCGTCCCTTAGATGGACGTTAAACTGGGCGTCCCGTCTGCCGGCATTAGGTGTTGGACATTAAATATCCCACGGTGTTCTTCGTGGAGGGTAGGCGAGCTATCACCACCACGCTGGCCAAATCGCAAATTCCTGCTCTCACTGCATCAGCAGCACAGCTGTGGCCCCAGCAAATGATGCCAACCCGCAGCTATGTGCTGCATATGAAAGAATAAAACTAGAAGAGCAGTTTAAATTTTGACATCTTCCAAATCATTGTGAATCTTATTTTATTTTGTTTTGCCTCTCCTTTGCTTGATTTAATATTTTTGTGTTTTCCAGGTGATAAATGAGGGGGATTTGAAAGCAGGGGAGTTTGAAGATGTTTCCAAGGTACAGTTGTTTCAAATGTCTGAAGAAAACTATGACAAACGCCAAGGTGAGATTTATTGTTGTATTCCTCACTTTCCACTTTACCCCGTTCCTCATACTTGCTGTTTGTTCAGTAATTATTGTCGCGATGTCTGCTTTGATCTTGTAGAATACACAAATTGTATTTCACTGGCCATTTAAAGAGACATTATTACTAGAACTTGCAGAATTATTGGCTTCATCTCTTGTCCTAAATGTCTCCTGCAGCAAAACGTTTGTAGACTTCTTCTTACTTGGCAAAAAAAAAATTTGGCCACATGTTGATCACTCGTGTGTGTCCGTGTCCGTGTCCGTGTCCCCACGTCCGCTCATTTGTACACTACTCACAATAAGTTAGGGATATTGTGGGAGTGAGTTTATTTTGTTTTATAGGGGTTAGGGTTCGGGTATTGAAATCAAGAATGCTGTGTTTTTTCCACACTCATTAATAACCATAAAATTAGGACCAACAACTTTTTTGAACATAAATTAATACACAAAATCAACCACACCGAAGAACCTGCCAATATCCCTAAATTTATTGTGAGTAGTGTACACACTTTTAAACCGATCTTCACAAAACTTTACCAAACGGTGTAGTTTGTCCAACAGAATTGGTGGTTGACCATGGTTGAACGACAGAATTGGTCCAACAGAATCCTATTTATTTTTAGGTCAAAAGGTGAACATAGGCCAAAGGTCAACCACTTTTCTTCAAATTTCTGATATCCTCAATTTTCACCCGATTTACTTGAAATTTGAATAGGATTTACATATCATAGAACTGAATTCAACCACCTACTATTTTTGAGGTCAACATAGGTCACAAGGTGAACATAGGCCAAAGGTCAACCACTTTTTCCAAATTTCTAGAATCCTCAATTTTCATCCGATTGACTTGAAATTTGAATGGGATTTTCATATCAGTTAACTGAAATCAACCAACAACCATTTTAGGTCAACATAGGTCACAAGGTCAACATAAGCCAAAGGTCAACCACTTTTCTTCAAATTTATAAAATCCTCAATTTTCATCCGGTTGACTTGAAATTTGAATAGGATTTTCATATCAGCAAACTGAATTCAACCACCAATTATTTTTGAGGTTAAAAGGATGCTCTACTGAGTGCCATTCTACTTTGTTCTATTTTGCCAAGTGTCGCACTATGAGTGATTCTTCCATTTTTCATTGATCATATCAGCTGTTTGTACATAAAAGCACATAGTGTTTGTACACAAATCACAGGACAAAGATCTCAGTTCTTTGCTGTGAATTATGGAGAAATTAGAAGACTGGATCAACACGTGGTATATGGGATGTTGACCTATGTTCGTTCTGAGTATCATGAGGCCTCATTGAAGATTGAATACTAAACAGGCCAACCGATTTTTTATGATGTATTCGATGAGATGAGTCGATGAGATGAGGACAAGACGTGTTTCCCATTCACACTATATTCTGTTTGTTCTAAGGGGTGTTACCTTATAACTAGGTGAACCAACCCATGGACCCACGGGGAACGCGGACTGCCTTTTAGAAGGAAACTGTGTGATGAAGAAGACAATGTGGAGTTTCCTGATGGAGACACTTCACAAATGAAGCATTTTATTATGTTAAGATATTTTAAAGGAAGAGGAGGAATATTTGTTCACTGAGGTGTTGAGATTGGAATGGTTAAAGAGTGAACGAAAACAAGGAAATAACAGCAGAATGAGTTATTGACATACATACATACATACATACATACATACATAGGGGAAGGCGGGGCAAGTTGAGCCAGTTTTTGTTCTTGGAATGTTAGGACTGAACTTACTGATGATCTTGCACAAATGAGTATCTTGCCTTCTAATTTAATCCTTGGGAAACATTTTGTAGCTAGTTCTTACTTTCTATCCCCACACTGAAAGTCACTGTGACCTTTGAAAAAACGGAGGCCAAATGGCTCAACTTGCCTGCCTGAGGGGTAAGTTGATCCAACCTCTGGGGTAAGTTGTACCACATAGGGGTAAGTTGATCATTGCCCCAAATAAAGATAACTAAAGTAGAAAACCATTGTTTTGCCAGAAAAATATTTAATGTTGTAAAGTTCTACAACACTGAACGAAATGATTGCCTTGTGTTCATGGTTATAGTAATCAGTTACGAACAAATTGAGTCAATCTCATAGAAAAACAAGATTGTCAACTGTGGTAAGAAAAGTCAACTCAATCCACCTGTCTCAGTTTCAAGTCACAATTAAACAAAAAGTATCCCAAATAGTTGATCATTGCCCCAAATAAAGATAACTGAAGTAC
This sequence comes from Myxine glutinosa, assembly GCF_964187855.1. NCBI lineage: Eukaryota > Metazoa > Chordata > Myxini > Myxiniformes > Myxinidae > Myxine > Myxine glutinosa. Next base: position 70,442,211 of record NC_136271.1, on the reverse strand, counting down.
AAAAATTGGTCTGCCTGAAAAATATTTAATGTACTTGTTACAACACTGAACGAAATATTTACATGTACCTTGTGTTCATGGTTATAATTCAATGTGGCAGCTGGATTGAATTGAAAACAGCTGCCACAGTTTTAAGTCACAATAAAACAAAAGTGTCCCAAATACACCCAGAAAGGCCAACAGTCAGACTGTGGCAATTAAGGCACAATATCTTGCTCATCAATGCCAGCTTCATCATTTGGATCTGGAACTAAAACCAAAACATGTCAGAAATCAAGTCAATTAAGCTGCCAAACTGACAAGTCACAATTGAATACAAGCTGTCCAGAACAACGGGCAGAACTGCCAACGCACTTAGGCTGTGGCAGCTTACGCACGATGTCTTCCAGTTCAAATCCTGCTTCATCCTTTGGGTTTGGAACAAACACTGGGTTGTCAGATCCAACTTTTCCAGCAACCTTCTGCAGGAAGACACCTTCAAACTGAAATTCCTCTCCATTCAGTACATCAACCCGAGCAATGTAATGCACAAATCTTGATTTGCCAGCACATTTGACAACTACAAAGTCACCTTCAATGATATCCATATCACTGTCCACATCCGATTCGTCATCATACTCAACTTCTGAATCACCATCTGTCTCACTGGAACTAGGGGTTTTTGATCTTGGGGGACATGTCTTTTTCCCATTAGCTTTGAACAAGCATCTCTTTGATTTCTTGGCTGATGGCTTCCGTTTGCGATTTTCAGATAGGGCTGCAAGCTCCTGGCGTACTGGGTTGTCAGTCAGAATCTTTGTGCTGCCTTTTTTGCGACCAGCTTTCGTTTTCTTTCTTGCTGTTGCTTTCGGAAATGGGTGAACATCAGATGGTGATACGTATTATTATTATCTCCACCAACATGAGTTGGCAAGTTGAGCCAGACCCTACGGGGCAAGTTGAGCCATGGCTCGATTTGCCCCGTAGGGTCTGCCTCAACTTACCCCAGTCTGAACTTTCTGAGATGTCTCCACATACACACATATTCTATGCATCCATCGTATTAAAGTCTATGACAAGAATGGAGACACATACCTGGACTAACAATTGTCATCTGACATCCATATTATATCTATGCTGCATATGGAAGAAACGTGAACTTACCTGTTTTACACCTTTTTACTTTTATGGCTGAAAATTGGATTTTTCCCTCTGCAACACTGGTTTCTGTTTCAATTTAGAAAACAATATGGCAGAATTTGGAGTTATGCAATGGGGCATCTATAGATGGCGCCACCACAAAGTCTGACTCATTCATAACTGGCTGGGAGGTGGTGGCTCAACTTACCCCTATGCTCAACTTGTCCCGCCTTCCCATACATACATACATACATACATACATACATACATACATACATACATACACACACCTGCTTTTTTTTGAAGTGAAGAGTGAGAAATGAAATATAAAGTTGAGGAGTGTGACAGGAGAACACCGGATAAAGAAAGCCGAATGAAGGACATGTTAGATCAAATAAAGATTGGGCAAGATTGCTAGCTGAGGCCTTGGGGTGTAGGCCTGACATCACAAGGACACAATTCACCAATAATATTACCTCACAAGAAGGTACAATTAATACACAGAAATTAGATGAAAGCGCAGTCAACAAGAGAGCGATTAAACGATAAAACAAAGATGTGACATATCCAATCCTGAAACCAAGCTTTGATAACCTTCAAGGAGGCCTTTATTAAGCAACGTCCAACACACTCAGACCAGGAACCAAAAGTCAAGCAAACCAACGGTTGTCAGTCAAACCAACAGAACCTAGCAGCTGGCTCACTGCCACAACAGAATGGAGCTGCTTAATTAAAAAAAAAAAGCAAGATCGAAAGTCTAATATCGGCGTAGCCAGGCTTGTTTGATACTTTAGTGGAAGAGGACAGTATGACCTGGGTGGGTATACCAGTTAGCAAATAATGTAAGTACCAGCATATAACACCCGTCGCTTCGCTGGCGGGACATAGTCATAGTTTTTAGGGTGACATCGTCACAATTTCGGTCTTCGAGGCCGGCCGATAGGCACAGTGTGACCAGAAGGGACGAGGTTCTCCTGACCACGTGGCCCTCGACTTGGTGGGGTTTGTCCGCACAATGTGGGCGCTTCCAGGATGAACTTTAGCCGGGGAGCGTTTGGGCGCCCCGGTCTGATACTGCCGCCCACGCGCAGAACAACGTGTGAGTGCACGTGGGTCCCGGCGGTCCCACTGGCCTAGCGCTACCATGTTTAGACAGCGAACTCCGTCCCCGGGCACCGGCACCTACTCCCGGAAGTTTGAGAGAATAGCGGCGCCGGGCACGGTAGGACACCCGCGGAGCCCCGGCGGACCAGGGACGCGCGAGCCTACGCGTTAGCGTGCTACGGCGGAATCAACGGCTTCGGCCACGGCCGGGCCGATATTCGGCCCGGTCGCACCGGAAATGAACTGGTTCGACGCCCGCGCTGGAGAGGTCGCGGGCGACTGAGATGTATTAACAAATTAATTAATTAATTTGAGACGTCCGATTTCTAGTGTTTGGAAATTTGGAAGAGCTTGACCCTAGCCTTTCCCTTGCGAGGGCAAGGAGGAACTTAACACTTGACACTTAAGCTTAGTTTGAAGTACCCCCTGCAGCGCTCACGGTGGGATGGCAGGGCAACCCGAAGGGACGAGGTTCTCCTGACCACGTGGCCCTCGATCTGGGAAGCGAGAGGCGTTCCATTAGTGGACGCGCCCCTCACGCCTGACTTTTGGGCGGCCCCGGCAGGCCGTTTGTTTTGACGTTCCGTGACAGGCCCCGCACCCCCACCTCCGGGCCGACCGGGTGACCGGAATGAATCCCGGTGTCCCGATCCGAACCTTCAGAGCGGGCCGGCTGGGGAGTGACTGGCACCCCGTACCTGCACTTTCCGTCCCTGCGGTCCCAAATACCGGAACCACCCACGGTCCCAAATACACGGTCCCTGCGGTCCCAAATACCGGAACGCGTGACGTGGTGACGTCATCGCGCTTTCACCTTAAAAGATTTATTTGATATAAGTTAATATGGATGGTTGGATGTCAATGAAAGCTGGTCTGTTGGGAGCCGTTGGTGAGGTATGTGGATGGACAAAAGGACCACCGAGGCACTCGGAAACATGGTGGTGGGATGATGAAGTTGGAAAGAGGATTGACGAGAAGAGGAAGAAGTTCAAGGAGTGGCAGAAGGCGAAGGGTACGGGAGCAGAAACAGCAGAGCATGAAAGTTATAAGGCAGCCATGAAGGCTGCAAAGAAAGAGGTAGCAAAGGCGCAGGAGGCATGTAGGAAAATGTTCGGAGAACGCTTGGATTCGGAAGAGGGTCAGAAAGCAGTATTCAGGATTGCAAAGCAGATAGCGAAAGAGAGGTGTGATGTGATGGGGGTGAGCTGCTTGAAGGATGAAGTGGGCCAAATCGTTGTCGACCCAGATGGAATTAAAGGAAGATGGAAAAGATATATGGAAATGCTGTTGAATACAGAGAATGAATGGGATGGCAACATAGAGAGTAACCCAATTTTAGGACCGGCAGAGAAGATAACTGAGAAGGAAGTTGAGGAAGCGATAAAAGCAATGAAGGGTAGAAAAGCGGGAGGGCCGACGGGAGTTGTGGGAGATATGTTGAAGGCAGCAGGAAGTTGGGGTGTGAAGAGAATGACAGAGATCTGTAATCTGGTGGTGAAAGAAGGCCGCATTCCAGTGGATTGGGAACTGAGTACCCTCGTCCCTCTATACAAGGGGAAAGGTGACCCTCTGGAGTGTGCCTCGTACCGAGCGATAAAGTTATTGGAGCATGGAATGAAGGTATTGGAAAGGGTGTTGGAGAGGAGGATAAGGAAGAAAGTGAAGATCGACGAAATGCAGTTTGGATTTATGCCAGGAAGAGGAACGACAGGCGCGCTTTTCATTGTCATTGAGGAAGTTAGGAGTGGAGGAATGGTTGATCAGAGTAGTGATGGCAATGTACAAAAGAGCGTGCACAGCTGTAAGGACGAAGGACGGGAACAGTGGTGAGTTTGAGGTGAAGGTGGGAGTGCATCAGGGGTCGGTACTAAGTCCACTACTATTTGTAGCTGTGATGGAGGTGCTGGCTCAGAACGTAAAGGAGGGTTTACCGTGGGAGTTGTTGCATGCAGATGATCTGGTGTTGATTGCGGAAAGTATGGATGGACTGAAGGAAAAGATGAACACGTGGAAGGAATGTATGGAGACAAAAGGTCTGAAGGTGAATATCGGAAAGACGAAGGTGATGGCAAGTGGTAAAGCATGTGGTGAGGTGGAAAGAACTGGGAAGTGGCCCTGTGCTGTGTGTAGGAAGGGTGTCGGAGTGAACTCCATTCAGTGTACAATGTGCGCTGAGTGGGTTCATCAAAAATGTAGTGGTCTGAGAGGGTCATTAACCAGTGTGGCAGCTACATTCAAATGTAAGGTGTGCACAGAGGGAGCTGCAGATGGAGGAAATGTTGAGTTGGATCTTGGAGACGGCGTGAAGCTGGAAGGTGTGAAAACATTTTGCTACCTCGGAGACATGCTGAATGGAGAAGGTGGATCAGACTCGGCAACGGTTGCTCGAGTGAGATGTGCATGGAAGAAGTTTCGGGAATTGAGTGGCGTGCTGATGATGAGGGGAGTGTCATTGAAGCTGAAGGGAAAGGTGTATGCTGCATGTGTGAGAAGTGTTATGATTTATGGGAGCGAGACATGGGTAATGAACGTAGAGCAGCAACGAAGGTTGGAAAGGGTGGAAATGCGAATGGTTCGACGGATGTGCGGAGTATCGTTGAGAGAGAGGAAGACAAATGATTAATTGCGAAAGATGATGGGAATAGAGCCTGTGATTGATGCTGTGAAGAGGAACAGGTTGAGATGGTTTGGTCATGTGTTGAGGAAGGATGAAAGTGACTGGTTGAGAAGAGTGATGGAAATGAATGTAGAAGGAAGTAGAAGACGGGGAAGACCGAGAAAGACTTGGCTAAAGATGGTGGAAGAAGAAATGCGGGCAAGGGGGTTAACAAGGAGAGATGCAGAAAATAGGGCAAAATGGAGAAGATTGTCATGGGGACCGCAAGGCTAACCCCCGCTCTAGCAGGGAAAATGGCCTTTAAAATGCATGTTGTTGTTGTTGTTGCTTCGCTGGCGGGAACACCAATTTTTTTTTGTGTTGCAAATAGACTGAAGAGCAAACTGCTTTGTGATGCTTCAATAGGCGGTGTATATTCGGAAATGGTGTTTGATAGGGCGATATTAAAATAGAAATGTTAAAAGAAAAACTATTGAATATAGCAAATGTTTGCTGAATGTAATCAATATGAAAAACGGGATTGAATGAGGCTTGGCATTATTACATGTGAAGAAGATGATTAAGGAGGAAGAGTTTTTTTGTTTTTTTTAAATGTAAATGAGTATGAGTTGGATTCGTGGAGATTCGTGGAGATTTGGAATCAACGTGGTGGATAAAACATCTTTGTAGGGAGAGGGATACGTGGTTATGTTTACTTCCTGAGAGTGGTTTCATTGAAATCTGATCTCAAGTTAACAAAGAAGGATTCCTGGAAGATCCTGCTCCTCGTGCAGGGATAACCAACGTCCGTGTTGGCATTTGCAGTTTTGACACGCATGTCCATGTACCCGTAAAAAAAATATAAAAATAAAATAAATTTTTTGCATCACAAGCACTCCCGGGAGTTACCCGAATCCACCGTAGTTGGATTTATTTGAATCCGTTAATCCGTTCTCAAGTTATAACATGACAAACAGACAGACAGACAGACACGGCTCCTTTTATAAAATATAGATTAAATTATTTTTGCAATGACACTGGTTTATTCTATGTTTCGAGTCAACATGAACCAACCATACACCGCTTCAATCTAGAAACTTTGCAATAACGACAAAGGGATTGCAGTGTTACGATTATATTTACTATATTATTCGTATTAACGCTATTATTATTACTAGGGCATGCCCGTACGTGGGTGCCCGTTCCTTGCCAAAAAAAAAAAAAAACGCTACCCGTACGCTCTACCCCGCCCGTACGCCCGTACGCCCGTAAACAAAAAAAACAATGCTCTTCGCTTCCGCCCTTCGCTCTGACTGAATTGGGAGAAATAATGCGCATAAGAAATCGAGAAATTATTATTTTCTCCGGAAGAAATCGAATTACGAACCGTAATGGCGCACGCGCTCGGCTCGGCTCGCTCTCACATCGGCCACGCCTACGCAACAACGCGTTCTGTGATTGGCTGCCGGAAGTGCAGTCTTCACTGTCCGGAAGGTCGCAAATCGCAGTTACGATGAATCGCAAATTAGTTTTAATTAGTTTTAAAACATAGTTTAACGGCAACATAGTTTTCCAACGTGAAATAAATGAATACGCTCTCAAATGTGCCGTCCGAGGCAGAGTCTGTTCGCCACGTTCGGCACACGTGATAGCTCGCTGCTCTCTGATTGGTTGAATCGTTTTTTGGACATAGCTCGGTAACTACTTCTCCGATTAATATGAAACCTTGAAAAGGCACATCCTCGGGTCCCCAGCAATATACCTGGCAAGTTTCAAGTATATCGGACCCGTGGTTGTCGAGAAACAGCGGTCACAGACATACAGACATACAAACATACAAACATACAAACATACAAACATACACACAGAGATTACTGGAATTATAGATAGATGAAAACAATACTGCTGTATTATATTAATAATAACAATAATAATATTATAATAATTGGTTTCTTCCAAAAAGACTTTCGCAGCCATAGGCTGAATTACAGTCAATTTACAAATACTGCATTTTGATTACAATAATAAGTTACAATAACAATATAAGATGCAAGTTATAAAATGCATAAACCAATATCAAGTTATTTCAACACAAAAAGGGCAGAAGGAAAATATGAAAGGCAATATAAAGCATTGCAATTTAAAATATTTAAAATAATGAAGTAGATCAAAACAATATATTGTGGTAGAGTAGACCCAGAGTGGTGCACAACAAAGGCACCATGAAATGTAGTGAGAAAAAATAAATAAATAAAGCTGCACCAAGCCTCCCGATGAAGTTTAACCAGACCGAAGAAGCCATGGAGGCTGCGACATTGACCGTCTCCCCGACCTCAATCCCACAACTCCAGCGATATCCACAACGTTTGCGCAGAAAAACACTGAGAAGTCTCTTGGACACGTAGCAGACAACACCAAGGTCCACACGCAGACCAAGCAGTGGGAGGAGGGTCGCAGGAACGAGCACGGTGGTGGGCCCGATTGCGAGCAGATCAAGTCATGAGCAGAGGGAGGGCAGCCGTGGCAGGAAGGGAGTGCCCATCTATGATGCCAAGGCAGATCCAAAACATCGCTGACAAAACAAAGAAGCATGCAACACAGAGCCAGGTGCACAACGGAGTGCCAGGTGCGCTATGGAGAGCCAGGTGCGCTACGGAGAGCCAGGTGCGCTACGGAGAGCCAGGTGCGCTACGGAGAGCCAGGTGCGCTACAGAGAGCCAGGAGCCGAATCCATCGACATCCAGGGCAGTTCCCGTCTAGCCAGCAGCTCAAGGACAGCACGGGCATAAAGGTAAAATGTAGAGCCAAGGATATAGCACCACTCACGACTCGCAAGTTTTCAGGCATTCTTCCATCACGATCCTTGCTCAAAACCCCGCCGATGAAACCCACCGCCAGAAACCTCCCGGCCACTGCAAGTGCGGCCTGAAAGGTCATGAACCCGAACATCACAAAAACCGCCACATCCACAAACAGGGGCACGCAGTCTATGCTGTAATGGGAGGGAGGGTGCACCTCCCCGGCACCAAGAACATCAGAGGGTCAATCACTGCAGAACCCCAGCACCGAACCGTGCGATACAGGGAGCTCAAGGTGTCTGGACAGTTATTATGAATCCACATTGAAGTATTGGAAATCCCTCATTTGCTAAATTTGGATATGAATGAAAATAAACGACTAACAAAACTGCAAAACTTAAGGACTCTTTTCACCACAAGACACACGCACGATGCTGGCTAATCCAGGTATTAGTTTATTCTTTGTTTCGAGTCAACCATGAACCAACCATACACTGCTTCAATCTGGAAACTTTGAAATAGCGACAAAGGGATTGCAGTGTTATGATTATATTTACTATATTATTATTAGTATTAACGCTATTATCATTATTACGAAAACAATACTACTGTCTTAAGAAATCTGGGCTAATTTGTCCGAAGCGATGAAGTCTAAGGCCTATACGTACTGTCGTTGGAAGACCAGTAACGCCGATGCTTTCGATATTTTATGGTGATTTTAGCAATCGGTTTGTTTGTGTTTCACACTGAATGAAAAACGTTAAAGTAGATCATGGCGATTGTGATATATGACGGGTTAGACGATATGTTCGGCCTGAACTAAATTGGAATCAAAATGGCGGTGTGCGGAGTCAGCCAGCGTACCGCCGTAATGACATCAGATGTAATCACATCACCTTGTCATGTGACCAGATCCTCATCTCTGATTGGTATACATTTGGAGGGGACATACATACATACATACATACATACATACATACGTACATACTTACGGACGGACAAACTGTTCTAGACGGGCTACACTGTAAAAACTATGAAAGTGAGCATGCTCTGCAGGCCCAAACTTCGTCATTAACAACTTTAATTGAGAGGTAATTTGGCTGTAATACCTTGCAGCCGCTGCTTTCTCAAAGCATGCGTATTAGTCACCTTTTCTTCACTTTATGCTTCTCCAGGTACGGTGCGTACTTTCAGGAAGCAGCAGCAGCAGGGGAGAGTCGATGAAGAGCAGCAGCAGCAGAAGAAAATGGCAGAGGATGACAATAAATGCGAGATGGAAAAGAAATTTTGTGAAGCAATGACTCTTGGCAGCCGCTGTGAGGTTTCTACTGCTAAACAGCCCACCAGGAGAGGAACCATCGCCTTTGTTGGTACATCTGACATAGTGTCGTTTTGGCCATCTATAATGTCACCATAAAGTAGGGGGAGAGAGAGGAGAGTTTACTGTGGGCCTGACACGGCGAGCCAGCTGATCGTTAACATTTTTCTGTGTACCTCTTAGACCTCTTCATGGACCATCATGATGTAGCAGTTTTTTAAACATCTGAATTATCATGCAATTCAGCATATAGCTGCAAATGATAATAAATAAATTAAAACCAAAAGCTCTGGGACTAGTTGGACAATTTTCTTAAAGAAAATCTTAGTTACAGTTGAGCGTAATTGTTTCAGCAAGCGATAATCTGTTATTCCTGACCAATTACAGACGAGACATGTAGTTGGTGCTTTTTGTATTATATATGTACATACATCCACAGAAAAAAAAGATTACATATGTATTATGTACATTATGTTGTGTAAATGACTCCTAGTGGTTGATCATGCTTTGAATAGAGCAGCTATTTATTTAAAGTAAATGTTTAGAATAAGTGTAAATTAATTAATCATGCAATTAGATGTGCGTCGCTTATATGTCTAGTTAGATGACGTCCACACACCCTATGTTTACATCTAAAATTACCAACACTGTTGACCCCATTTTTACTGGTTTTTGTTTAAATAATTGAGGCTTGTGGAAGAGGTAGTATTAGTACACTGAAACACTTAGGACACAACAGGACAAAAGGAACAGTTGAGAAAGGGGGGAACACAGACAGCAGAGTTGACAGCCAAGTTAGAGGCAGATTTGGGCAAACAATCGGTGTGGGTAGAAATGAGGGACAGGAGAGGATGTGTAGGGTGGAGAAGATGGATACAGGAGGAAACTCTCAGGAGGGAAAACTGGAAATTTGGAAGGAGGAGGAATTGGGATGGGGTGAGAGGAGGGGCGTTAACGAGGGTAGAAAAGATCATGGTTTTGAATTGGGGACGATCTAAGATGGTGGTGAACAGCTGTCTTGAAGATCTGGAGGGAAGGATGCGATTGAAGAGAATGTGGAAGTTGGTTCCACAGGTATAAACGAGAGGAATGAATGAGTGGACGTGAGCAGTGATCCTGGATATAGGTAGTTTCGCCAGAACGGGGTTGATGGTTGACCGTGTGTACCCTCCAGGAACCTGGGGGAGGAGGGGACAAAATACGGAAAGAGCAGAGCGTGAAAAACCAGAAAGGAGATGGTAGAAGACAGAGACCACCGAACTGTCTGCGGCGGCGAAGTGATAGGCTCATCGTCTCAGTTTTATTGCTGGACATTCCGATAATCTTAAAGGCCTTTGTTTTTACAACGTCGAGTTGAGCAAGATGTGAGGCATGCGAACCAGCCCAGAGGGGAGAGCAGTACTCCATCAAGCTACAGATGAAGGCCTTGTAGGTGGATAGGAGTTCAGGTTTGCCAATGAAGGACTTTGTATGATGGAGGAGTCCCAGTCTGTGCTTGGTTTTGGAAGCCAAGTTTGAAGTGTGGTTTGCTCAAGAAAGATCATGGCTGATAGTGAGACTCAGGAGTTTGAGTGCCTGAACTTCCTCAAGAGGATTGTTAAGAAAGCAGATAGGAGGGTTTGCCAGACGTTTCTTTATGAGATGGTGAGAGTGTTAGATTTGTGAGGATTGAAAGACATGTTTGAAGTGTTTGACCAGCTTGTGATTTTGTCAAGGTCATGAGAGGGAAGAGGCTGCAGCCTGCCTATCTGAAGGATGAGGGATGTCACGGCAGAGGGTGGAATCATCAGCAAATTGATAAAGAGGATTTTCCCCGAGTCAGAGAGATCATTGATGAAGATCTGGAATAGGACTGGGCCCAGAACACTACCTTGGGGGCACTCAAGCCTTAACAGGGAGAAGAGATGAAAGGATTCCATCGATTACCACACGTTGGCTCCGAGAGTAGAGGAAGTCAGTGAGCCATTTGTGGAGTTGGCCTTGGATGCCATAGACCGAGAGTTTGGAGAGTAGGATGGGATGCCAGACGAGGAAAAGCATGAGATATGTCCAGAGAGACAGCCCTGATATCATGTCTCACATTGAAGACCTCCATCCATTGTTGGGTGAATATAAGTGGAGTGACCTGGTCTGATACCAAGTTGGTGATCTGAGATGAGGTTTTTGGAATAAAGGAAAGATTACATATCACCTGCGATGATGGATTCCATGACCTTGCTGATGATTGGGAGTAAGCTGATAGGTCTTGAGTTAAGGGGTCGCTCTTTGCACCTTTTTAGTCTCGAAGAGAAGAGATGAACTTCTAAAATGAATCGTGATGTACATCAGTTCGTCCATACGTCCGTCTGGTTTCCGTTAACTTTTTGCTATTTTTGCTACTCCTCCTTATCACCCAGCTGATTGTTCTGAATCTTGACACATGAATACAAGATAGTAACCCACACAATCGCTCTGGCTTCAATCTTTTGATTTCAGATCATGGGCGCTCCAAAGGGGGTTACCCCCTGAAATTTCGGATCCCTACTCATCCCTTATTTACCAACTGATTGCTCTGAAACCCAATTCAGCCCTTCTACTTGATCGTCCGCAGGATCCCTTGGTGTTAGATTTTTCGTTTTCTTATCAGGGGGCCTCCCAAGTGGTCCACCAAAATCAGCAGGGGTCTGAAATACAAGCTCAAGAGATGACTGTCAGTCCACTTGGGGCTATATCTTGTGTAGTGCAGTGGGCCCTTTTCCAAGCATATGGAAGATGACCTAAGACATGATAGGGTTGAAAAGGGCAGAGGGAGGATGGGAAATGGCAGCAGTGCAGGATTTTAAAACATGTGAGCTGATGCCATCCGGTCCAGTTGCAGAGTCAGAGTCGAGGGTTTAAATAACCTTATCCACCTTATGGGTGCAAAAGACAGATTCCAGAAACTATGATGTGCGTGCCAGAGTCAACAAAGGTGGGAGCGACACATGATGTAGGAGAAACCAGGGAGCATCAAGCAGATATCTGCGTCAGGCCGAGTGCTTCCATGCAGAGGCCACACCCCACCCAGCCAGAGCCACCTCTCTTTCTGTCTTTCTCTCTCCCTCTCTCTCAGCCAGCAGCATGAGACGTTCGCGTTTTGAGCTGCCGGGACTGTGCAGACCCATCCTGCAGTCTGAACAGTTTTCCCACAACTTAACTCTACCTGTCTTTTCCCTCTCGCTTTGTCTTTCTCGCATGGTGTCTGATTGGGCCCTTAAATGACATAATGTAAGGTCTTCACTTGTTTGTATCGTAGGTGAACGTGTATCGATAGAGGGTGAAGGGTTTGTTATCATTTATTTATTACGTACCAATTGCTTCTTTTAAGCCTGGTGTTGGCTTAGTGGTTAGGGTGCCGGCTTGGGATCCTAGGATCCTGGGTTCGAATCCTGGTCGATCGCTGAATTAACGCCAGGGGGGTTGACTCAGCCTGTCATCCTCCCGAGGTCGGCAAATTGAGTACCAGTTCACTGGTAATTCCCTGTGTGTCGCAAGAGTCGACTAACAGGGTTGGTGGCAGGAAGGGCATCCGGCCGTAAAACATTGCTTCAAAAAGGGGACCATGGTGCCCGAAAAAGGCCAACCCCTGCTGTGCAGGGAAAAATGGCCTCTAAAGGTGGTTCTTTTCTTTTGTACCAATTGCTTCTTTTATATTCCCCACCCTGTGACTTTTGTAGTTAAACCTACTTGGTCTCGGGGTGAATTATGACTGTGGTGGTTCTCATTTGGTGGTTAAGAAAGATCCATTAAGGAATTGATTGGCCGCGGTTATTCAACGCCAGACACTCGGACAGCATCACTCGTCTCAGTCTCGCTTGGCCTGATTGCTTACTAGACGATGGTGCTGATTGACATAATGTTGGGCCAATTTGTATTTCCAATCCATACGGTATCTTGGCATTTAGACGTGAGATCCGGCAGGGAAGACACCAAAACGGTCGACCATTACGGTCACATTGAGGTAACTTACTGGGATTGAGCCAGGCAAATGGAATAACCGGTGGAGAGAGATGTAGGTGAGCTTTTAAGATCATATTTGTACATTCATACACCAGAAAAATATTACTTTTGTATATATACAAGTTGATATATGTATATGTATGAAGGAAATGACTTCCAATTATTGCTTGCAGGTTTATGGTCACTTTTGAGTTGTTTGGTGTGATTTTGTTATCCGACAACATTGGATTAAACTACAAACTCATTCCGGTTCTTTGCAGATATGACACTGCTTTATAAAGTTTGCTGTACCTTTGGATGATATGCTGGCTGTCCTTTGTTTGTGCTCGCTTGAGGATGTTAAAGACCTCCTGCTGCCTTTCTAAACGAGTAGGCCTTGTGTGCTGAATTTGCAATTGCTAGCCAGATTACATTCAGTAGAGTAGATACATACTGCTGCTGAAATGGTTTAAATGCTTGTTAAACTAGAACGACACTCGGTATAGTGCATACCTCCACCAGGCTGAACACTTTACATTTTGTATCCCACTGATATCCCGGATCTGGATCCGGACCTGAACCAAAATCTAATCGGCTTGTTCTTGTCACCTAACCAGCTCATTCCCCAAGTTTAGTCACAACTTGTCCATAACTTTTTCAAATATCATGTTATATATTGCTTTTCGCACAATCTCTCAATGGTGAAGAATCACTTAAAGATTAAATAATTATCGTATCAGAATCCATATTCAGATCTTCACCAAAATCGAATAGATTCGTTATTTTCACACACCCAACCTCTCCACCAAGTTTAGTCCAAATCCGTCTTCAACTTTTTGAGATATCGTGCTATGTATCGGTTTTAGCCTATCACTCAATGGTGAAGGATCACTTAAAAAAATTCTACTAGCCGAATCCGGATCTTCACCAAAATCTAATCATTTTGTCCTTGTTGCATGCACTACCTCTGCCAAATTTGTCCGAATCCGTCCACAACTTTTTGAGATATCTTGTTCACAGACAAACAGACATACAGACAGGGGTGAAAACATAACCATCAGTGGTGGATGTAACTTTTATCAGATAACTGGACAGATATGCCAAAAAAACACGTGATTTGTAATACATGTACCTATTTTCAAACCTTCACTTTTTGTGATGCTACTTCTGAATCGAATACCTACACACGTGCAGGTGAAACCGATTTCAAACCTGGTTACTGGATTGGTGTACGCTTGGATGAGCCTCTAGGAAAGAACAACGGCAGGTGATTATGAGATCGCTTCTACTTCTTCCAACTTCCTTTGCAAACGAATCCCTTTTTTTTCTCCCATTTTCCCACTCGTTTACCCATCGAATGTCCCTTGCTATTAAATTGCATTTGTTAAATTGTCTCCACTTGGTGTTGGTGTGGTATGCAGTTTTGGGGACAGACGGTATTTTGAATGTCCGCCCAAGTACGGTGTTTTCGTGAAGCCACAATGTGTGAACGTGGGCGACTTTCCTGAGGAAGATGATGGCCTTGGAGAAGACGAGATGTGATGTGGTCCGGCCTGGAATTGTGTCCTGCTGTTTTCAGACTCTCTCTGAGTTTTTGCCTTTCATTATCACATCCTAATAGTCTAGCGGCTAAGTCGAAAAATATGGCAGTATATTTCACTTTGTGGAGAAATTATGAAACTTTGCACACAGGTTGGGGACCCCAGTAGGAACATTTTTCGATTAGGACCCAACTCTGAAAGCCCCCTGGTGGCCGCCATCTTGAATTTCAATATGGCTGCCACATTTGATATATATTTGCCTATAACTTCGAAACTAAAGCAGATAGAAATACGATTTCAGTGGCTAACCCCCCATTTTCAGACTCAAGGAATCCAGTGAAATCAAAGACAATGCATATCTGGTGTCCGCCATCTTGGATTCCAAGATGGCCGCCATATTCGACATATTTTCTTATAACCCTTAATCCAAATTACATAGGACCTGCACGTGTGTAGGTGTTACATTACATCCCTGCGCATCGTAAGAGCGTGACCAAGGGTTGGCGTCAGGAAGGGCATCCGGCCATAAAAACATTGCCTCAAACAGGGAACCATGATTGTCATGGGGCCCGCAAGGCTAACCCCCGCTTTAGCGGGGAAAATGGCCTTAAAACGATCATTCATAGGACTGCAACTTCAGCGGCTAACGTCAGTTTTCATAGCACTGTCCATCACAGGCACATAGGGATGTTCCCTGGAGATTTGCTTTGTAGCATTTGCATTTTCCTTTACAAGTTTTCTTGCACTTGCAGCTCAGGAGCTCGTAGCACGCCTTAGATGCCTCGGGTAGTACGGTCCATATCACTGTCCATATCTCGCCATCCTTCTCCCAACCCCAATCAGCTGGAGGGGGAACAACTGGGTCCTTCTTCAGTAATTCATCTGTAGGTGGCCTGACAGGCCCATAAGAGATCGGAACATGAGCATCCTTTGGGAGAGGTTGTGCAGCAGGTACACTTGTGTACTCCAATGAGAGTTTCTGAACGTATTTCGCCTGGCTCGAATCGTCATCAAACATGGAGGTGCCGAGGCGAGATAGACCAGAATTAGTCGCATCTGGATGCTGACAGAGGGAATGAGCAGTCCCGTGAAAGGAGTCTTTTGCCGAAATTGAGCTTGGGTTATGGTCTATGTTGTCAGCTTGTCCTGTGGTGAAAACGCCCTTCTGAAGCTGTGGTGGACAGACCACACCATCCTCTTCATACTGCTTTGCACAGACGATTTGCTACACCAGACGATAACCTCAGCAAACGATCATAGGAAATGCAGAGCCCCAAACCATGGAACCGATCCACAAGTTCACGCTTCCTAGTCTCTGAATGCATCTTTGAGCCAACATAAATTGGGAGAGGTGTTTCCTGTGATCTGTTGTGTCGGACAGCAGAACGCTGATGTCTGGCATGTTTCACACTGTTAAAGACAAGCAGCTGGGCAATTGTTAATCCAGCATTTCGCTGGCGCGTTGTCCGTTCTATTTGGTCCCTTATGTTTGGCCCCTCAAGCAGCATGCTCACGAAGGCTAGCAGCACGTAGCACGTTTGGTACAGATCTTACCTGTTCATCGCGGTTTAATTTCCCATTGCAGACGCAAGAGTTTTCGAAAATATGCTTACGAACAATTGTTGCCGCTTTTGCCAAGCACATGATATCTGAATCAATGTCACAAGCTCTAACTACCGCGTCTCCAATATCACGGTAAACTACGAAGAGGATTTCGCGCCCATGCTTTGTGGCCGTCAGATGTGGACAGTTCTGCAAGAGTCTTTCCTTTAAGCGTGTTCTGTTTACTTGAACCTCAGGATCCATCCCAAGATCAACCAGACGTTGGTTGTAGCCAGGTCGGTTGTAGCCAAGATCAACCAGCCAGGTCGGCTAAACGGAAGACGGGAGAAGTGTCTTGCGAATTACTGGCTTCTTCTATGTGAGCTATAAGTTCTGCCAGTGCTATACTATGAAATGAGGAAGTGGGCGATTCCTCACAGGATTTTTGTGCAGCCCTCGCATCATGAAACAGTTTTGTCATACAGGCTTTGTGATACTTGGCCTCTAGAGCCACCAGATCCCCACCAGCAAGTTTTCTGAGCAAACACGAGTCCCTAAGTTGAATCGCATATTGTCTTACAGTATTGTCAATCGCAAAGGTTGACGCAGCATGGAGTTCACCTTCACTACTGTCACAGAACAGACACATGTCCTTTTTGCCTGCAGTACGCTTATCTGCACTCATTCTCCTAGTTTTTGTGGGAGATGCTTCAGGTTCATCGTCACAGGCTACCTTACGCTTTCTCCATCTATCTAACTTCAGTTCACAATATTCATTTTTACAAAGTTTATGTCAGCAAGCCTGATGTGCACGTAGTGTTTGCTCAATGCCAGTCCCATCATCTAGATTAGTGAAATCAATTTTCAATGGGTTGTAGCCAGCATCCTTAGCGTTATTTAGTTCTTGGGCGAGTGTCCGGTATCCCATTCCTTTCGTAAGCCGCTTTCCCCTGTCAGGTACAACAAGGGGGTCCTGGGTTTTCTTTTGGCAAAGGACACAGATGCTCCAGTTGAAGTCAGGTGTTACTCCTGCCTTTGATGAGCTGTCTGTTGATGCTGAAGGAACGATCTTGAATGACCTGGACATGGTTTATGGTTTTCCACCTGTAAAAGAAAACATGCGTTAATACAATAATGATAACGAACTTTGATGTCTGCAAAGACCTTTCTTGCATAAAAAAGGAAATCTTCTGTCTTAACCTAAACTAATGCAAACAGATGGCAGCACTGAAATAATATGGGGTGCTAAGTAAAATCATATGGGGTGCTAACTGATCACCTGTTCACCCAAATTGTCATGAGGGGGGGTGGGGGGGGGGGGGCGGGGGTTAGCCACTGCAATCGTATTTCTATCTGCTTTAGTTTCGAAGTTATAGGCAAATATATATCAAATCTGGCGGCCATTCTGAAATTCAAGATGGCGGCCACCAGGGGGCGTTTCAGAGTTGGGTCCTAATCGAAAAATGTTCCTACTGGGGTCCTCCACCTGTCTGCAAAGTTTCATAATTTCTCCACAAAGTGAAATATTTTTCGACTTAGCCTAAGTCTTAGCCTCTTGCGTTACTCAGTGAACTTTATGATGGAACGTACAAATGTAAATCTTTCATTCATTTGGATGTTGGGTAGAGTTTTGCCTTTTTGGTGAGCTAGGGGAGAGTGTTGTGTGAGCTTCTTAATTATGAAGTTGAGAAAACACTCATGCTTTCAGGTTTTATTGACAAGCGACCTTGTACCGATCTATAATCCAGAATGTAGATATTCTCGCAAAGTTTCACAATACCTGAAATTGCAGTGATCTATATGCTGAAATGCACTGTTACACACCTAAGTGTAAGCTGGTAAATTGACCCCAAAAATTGGCCACCTGCTCTGAGCACATAATTGGAAAAAAAAAACCCTTTTCTGGACATTAGGGCCTGCTTCCCCTCGCCACACCACCCAACTTGGGGCATTTATCATTACAGTTTGCTATCGTCCTTTCCAAATCGACAGGAGTTGCTCTAAATAAGTATTGAGCTGTAATTTCTGCTTGCGAGATTTGTCGGTGCTCTGTTAAGCCAGACAGCCAAAACGAGAGGCGCTCAAATTGTATTCGACGAGTTGTAAGAACGGCAGGTTGTTGATTATGGTTGGTGGTTTATATCGTAACTGAGGTTTCGCCAATACTCGAGCTAGCCTATTGATGGGAAGTGAATGCTGACCTGACGTTGGAAACGGCCCTTATCCAGATTGCTCTTCTTCTTTATTGTACTCGTTTATTGTTTGCGTTTATTTGTTTATTTACGTTTATTGTATATGTACTCGCCATCTTGCATGCTATAAGAAATATCTTCATGGTTCAAGCTATCTTGCATATAAATGTTGAATGGGAACAGATGGCTGCATGTTTCATGTTTGTGCTTTAAAGCTGAGTAAATACATGCTGACAAGGCCTGCGTGCTGATAGTGTCCCTTAATCTCATGAGTTTTTATTTTTTCCCTTTTTTACGACTCCTGGAATTCATTGCAGTGCATGCCCCACCTGGGAGGCCTACATTTTCCACAATTTGTCATGAGCATTCCTTCGGCTTGAGAGTTTTCATTGGACTGGTCATTAGCTTACATCAAGGTGACATCGTGAAACCCAGAACTGGACAGCTATGGGAATTGAACCCTCACCGGTGAAGAAAAGCCATTTAACCTCTGAACTGCTCACGGCTTTGTGGCATGGGTCTTAAATCAATTTGAGAATAGCAGAGGAGAACAAACTATAAGGCAGCTTCTTCTTCTTTTTTCCTTCTTTTTTTTTTTTTGGAAGGAAGAACATCATTCGGATTGTGAATTGTCCTCTCTGGGGTGTAGTTGAGGGTGTTTTTATTTTTAATTAGATGTGCCTCCCATCGTTTCACTGAAGGGTTTAAGCACAACACAGGATGTTGTACTTCACAAACATATTGTTACAGACGCGGTTTTAGATGTTATATTGACCGAGCGGTGGTGTTTTTAACCGCGTCCGAACAGTTACTCCCCGATTAGAACCCGATTCCACCCGACGTTGACCAGATCGCCCCACAGATATTCAATCGGGAAACCTCTAAAGCGACCGAAAGAGAATGAAAAAGAAGAAGAAGAAGAATACGGAGGAAGAACAGATTTATTATACACACACAAGCAATGGATGGAAGAAGCAGTAACACAGCGAATCGTTAACTTACACTATTCATTTTTACTTAACCCCAAGACAACGAGCAGGACAGGACGTTCACACTTACACAGGGGATATTGCAGGCAGGTAGGGCTTGAGGTGGATTGCTTGAGAGGGAGGCAAAGTCGGAGGCAGCAGCTCTCAATTCCTCGCGGTTTTGGCGGGAAAACCCTCCGTCGCGTATCCGCTGCGGTAGACGTCACGCGCTGGTTCGGCACACCTGCTCCTCTTCTTGTGGTGGAGCCGTCTCCCTCCTTTCAGCGCGTCTCTCCAAAGCTGGTTTCCTTGCCGAGTACCTCTCCTCTTTGGCTTGGAGCGTTTCGCATCTCACCGCTCCTCTTGGTGCCGCCTCTTTGCTCATCTCCCAGGTCATCTGGTAAAGCAGTCCCTTACAGTCGCTTTTATCACCTCGGGCGGAATTAAGCCGCCGGCTCCGAGGGCACGCCTAACGGGTCGCTCACCGCGGTGCTGATTGGCTGTTAGGGCTGGCTCACTCCTCCCCTCTTATGACGAGGTGGAGACACGCCTTTCTTCTCCGACATTAGCACATGGGCAATGGCGGCCTGCGGGATTGAAAACAACTCCCCTTTTGAAAGGAACTTTGGAGAGCGGAGATGTTTGGGGAAATTGGAAGGGCCTACGCTTATTTTGTTTGATACAATGCAAAGTCAATCTAGTGGGAAACACATATTTAGCCTACATGGAATAAGGAAATACACTATTTAAAAGATATATCGTGACCTGCTTGTAAGTTTCATGGAATTAACTAGGAGGACGGCTGCGACCATTATTTACATTAACAGGGTGTTACCATACTTTTGTAACGTTCACATTGTAACGTTTCCACATTCGTTACACTGCACCCTCCTTTCTTCAGGCCCGTCCTCGGGCCTACTAAACTTTAACTTAGTGTGACACGTAGGTGTAATTCCCTCTACAATTAACCTGACCCTGAGTGTGACAATCTTAAAACACAAATAAGTATGTCCCCCTATTGCATTGCACCCTGTCTAACAGACTCAAGCCCACAGCTAACCGAATTACGGAATTATTCTCAAACTATACATTTACGGTGGGGAGCATTATTTACAATGACGTGATTTCTTATTTACAATGCAACCCAGGACCGGTGTTTTTTTTCTTTTTTTCTTTTTAGGGAACAAGAAAAAAAAAGAAATTCCTGTTGGGAGGGAGGAGACAGCACGCATTGCATCGATGCACCAGTACCAATACCACCAAAGCACCCAAAAGCACCAAAAGCACCAAAAGCACCACTCGGTGCGCAGTCACCATGGTTCTTAATAAACACAACAAAACAACTGGTGGTGGTCTTCACTTTCTCTGCTGGGCCGATGTTCTTCCCGACGTCTTCTGGCTTCATGCGGCCTATTTGGACATAATAAAAAGCACAACTTGTGTTCGTTTTTATTTAGGGCCTCAGGGGCCAACTAAGGGTGGTCCACCTGTTTGGCATAGGTGCCACCTTACCGAGGTCCGCAAGCAAGATTCCCTGGCCACTATGGCCGGTCTCCAACAGAGGTGCCCTGCCCCAGAACCTGGGGTCCATCAAGTGGTACTTGGCCGCAGAACAGCGGTCCATAAAGTGGTACATCAACGCAATGCATGCTGGTTCTGGGAATCTCGGGCGCACAATGGCCACCTCACGCACGCTCCCCTCGGCACCCAATGGCGCACAGGTCATGTGGGAGACAAAAGAAAGACAATTGAGCGAGGGTTAAGGTCACAAGGGTACACGTCAATAAGGCAATGCAAGGCGAAATGCGTATGGAGGGCGGGGTGAGAAAGCTCGTCCCTACCGTACGTCACCCCCCTGTCACCTACCCTACCCTTGCCCTTACCCCATATGTACAAAAATCTACACATTTACAAATTCGTCACTACTGTCACGTCTTCCCCATATTTCCCCTATA
Source organism: Myxine glutinosa (assembly GCF_964187855.1). Taxonomy (NCBI): domain Eukaryota; kingdom Metazoa; phylum Chordata; class Myxini; order Myxiniformes; family Myxinidae; genus Myxine; species Myxine glutinosa. The sequence continues at coordinate 70,421,121 of NC_136271.1, read as the reverse complement.
CCAAATTCGTCTCCACAATCCCTCTACTTCAAAATTTGCCATCACCAATTCATCATCAATCCTCATAAGGAGGGAGAGATGGAATTACGCACAATGTCACACCCACGTCATGATGCGTCTCACAATCCAAACATTTGCATCCTAAAAAAATAATCAAAACATGGCATGGTGTGGAGTACCTGTCACCTCAGGTGAGTGGATGCAGATGGTGCGAGGAGATCCTTCATCCTAACTATTTTCTAAATGACTAACACACTTTACACTACCCGGGGTCTTTCCCTGCCAATCCATTGGCCAACTTACACTATGGGTTCTAAAAACCAATTCCCATTGACCAACTGTGGTGCTTCTCAATTTGGGGTCTCACTCCCCCGATTCATCTCCCGGTGCTCTCGCACAATTTCTGGGCTGCGACGTCTAGCTCTCCCAACAGGTCTACCCACCTGCACACCTCCACCACTGTAGTTGCCACCCGAGCTTACCTAGCTCCTCACCCTAACCTATCTAACTGGGGCAGGCCCCTCCTGGCTCTGTCACCCCACTCGGTGCCCTCTGGCACTGGGCTACCCGGGTCCGTCCTCCGGATCCTCGGGCCCCATCCACAACAACTACTACCGGCTCCCAGAGCCCACCTGCGGCCTCACCTGGCCGACATCCTTACAGTGGTGGAGCGCCCAAACAACTACACACACTAACAGGCTACACGCCCAGCCATTTCCACAACACTAATGCACCCATCCAAATACCATTCTGTCACCCGCACCACAGATGCCAATATCCAACCACAATTTACCTGTACCCTCTACCTAACACTTACACTACCCGCCCCGGGTATCCGTGATGGGGGTGCACTCTTCCCCCATTCACACCTTCGCACCATCCACTCCACTCCACAATTTCCACCATTCTCACTCCACGACCATCCATTCCAATACTCCAGATATTCCACACTACCATTTATTCCACACAGCCACATACACCTGTTGTTGCACACCTGTGCCCTCACACCTGGTGCCACCTGCACCCTCCTTTCTTCCTGGACCATTTGGTCAACACAACACGCAATCACTATCACTCACTCATACACTGCTCCATCCACCTGTTCAGTTGCACACCTGTGCAATCACACCTGTTCAATTCTCACCTGTTCAATCTTCACACACACGGCATCATCTCAGCTAACTACTCCCTTCTGAAACTTGCGCTTCCCAGTCGTCCCTTTAAACTATTGCGCTCCCACGTCATTATCATCCACACTAATCTACCTGCGTCCCCACTACAGGTATCAGTCACTAACTAATCTTAACGTTACCTAATGTCATCTTCGCTAGATCCCTACAATTATCCAAGCCCTCCCTGGCTCGGTTGTCATAGCCACCCCATAAACTATTGCGCATTTGCCCCCCCTCGTGAGGGATGACAGAGTTGCCATCCCACCACATCGGGGCATCTCTTACTATGAATTTTGCTTACCAAATTCCAACAAATCAAAAATTTTCCATTTACTGCCGATTCTACCCATACCATCATCAAATTTTGCTTTTTTCTAATTTCGGGGCCAAAACACTATCCTCATCACCCGTCTACTTATTACATCCTCTCGGTGCGCCAATTCCCTTCTAAAGCTCGGCTTCGTACAGCCGAGCCATGAACGCGGGTTCTTTTGTGCCAGCGGCTGGATACGTCCCGCATTCGGGGCAGGGACGGGGGCTTACCCGTGCCGAGATCCCACGCACCACCTCGGCGTGGAGCCATCCAATGTCCCGATCTCGACCTGCCGGCACGTCTCAATAGAAAGTGGTCGCCATGACGACCCTTCCTATCGAGCCGCCCGCTCCACGTAGTGGAGCCCGGACGCGGCCGCTCCAAGCGAGGCACAGCGTGGATCGCGTACGGCGGTTCTTTCGAAACCGCCGTGGTTCGGATCCCCGCTGGTCCTCGCGGCACGCGAAGCTGCCCGACACGCACCGAGGGCCCGATTCGGCTATAAGTCGCTCTAACCGCTAAACCGGTTACCGTCGACGCCTCACCTGGATGCTTACAAGCATACGCTACCCCTTTCTTGCTCATACATGCAGCCGTTTCCATGCTCCTCGTACCTTTCCTTACACACCTCGGTACACCCATTCCGCTCACCGACTTGGTCACACACCTGACCACCGAACACCTTGGCACACATTCGTCGCTCGCACACCTCACCAACACACCTCTTCGCGCCCCTTTCTCGGTCACGTCCTTTGTGACAATCACAGGTGTGCTCTCACCCGCACACCCAGCCACGTGCCTCACGACCAATTCCAGCGTGCATTCCCACTCACGCTCTACCATTCCAGGTGTGCATCCTTCCATTCCAGGTGTACATCCTCGCTCACCTGCCACAACCAACTCACGCTCCGTGTCACTCTCACTACTCTCACCTCCACTCTTGACAGCGCACTCACCCTTACTCTCGACAGCGCACTCTTTCCTCATGCACCTGTCCGTTACACACCTTTCTCGTGCACACTCTTCCGCACATTGTCCCGTTACACCCTCTGTAACACTCCCCACAGGCATGCATTCTCCCTTACTCTTGACAGCATGCGCTTTCCCCATGCACCCGTCCGTTACACACCTTTCTCGCGCATCCTCTCGCGCACATTTTTTCGTTACTTCCTCCGTAACACTCACCACACCGCGCTTCCCTGTGCTCCCTCGCACACGCGCTACGACCGACTCACTCCTGACGGCACACTCACTCCTCGGCGTGCACTTTTTCCTCACACACCCCATGGTCGGACATTCTCGCACACCTCTTTTTTTGCACACCTGACCTGTCGCACACTTCACCAACGGCCTCTCACGAACACCCGGATCCAAACCAATCCCCAAACCGACTGAAGCTTTCCTCACATCATATACATTGCCACTCACCTCCGTACTTCGTCTCCGCACCTCCTTTGCCACCTGCAAACTTTTTATTTGGTTAGTGAGCACCTCATCATGATTTGAACACAGACCTTGTACATATTCCATTACCTCCTCCTGGATTTCTCTCTTAGTTTCTGTCCGTCCCTTCTTAATTTCACTCACCTCTTCTTCCACTTCCTCTAATTTTTGTTTAACCTCTTTTATTTCTCGGTGCGTCTCCTCAAGTTCGTCCTCTAAGGCTACCGTGACCGTCTCTATGTGCATCCTCACCTGCCGGTCCTTTGTCGCCATTATCTCTGTCACCTCGTCCACCCTCATTGTCAGTTCCTCACGTACCATCTGACATTGCCTCTGTGTCGCTATTAATTCGTTTTTAATTTCTTTTTGTGTCGCCTTTAACCCTCCTAGTACCGCAGTGTTCTTTTGAACCTGCTCCACTAACTCCGTCTGTCCCTCTGTCAGCTGTTCCACCTCCTCCGTCAGATCTTCTATTCCCCCTTGTAACTTAGCCGTATTATTTCTCACCTCTTTCTCCATACGCTTCTCACCTCGCTTTACCTCCTCGCGTAGCCCCGAAACCTCCTCACTTACCCCTCGTCGTATTTCCTCCATCTCTTTTGTAGATGCCACCCTCATCTGTCCCAATTCATCTCTCTGAGCATCCAGTTTGGTTTCTACCCCGATTTTTACCTCCTCTATCTGCTCTCCCATTTGTTTAATTTCTCGGGCGGATTGTTCCCCTATCTCCCGCAATTTGTCCTCCATCCTATTTTCTAACCCCATTAACCCATTTTTCACCTCTTTTATCCCGTTGTCTAACCCCTCAAAATTTTTGTCTAACTTCCCAAATTTCTTGTCTAACTCCTCACCGGTACCCCTCGCTTCGTCCCTCATTACCGCCATTTGGTTTCCCATTATCCCCATTTGGTTTCCCATTACCCCCATTTGCCCCATAATTCTGCTTTCCATTTTTTCACTATCAGCCCTCCTGTTTTCCATTTGTTCACTATCGGCCCTCCTTCTGTTTTCCATTTGTTCCATACTGTCGTTTTTTTTCTGCATTTCCACCATGAATTGGGCCATGAAGGCTTGTATTTGGGCCGTGCTCATTGGTTCCGCGACCGTGGCCCCCTCAACCACGTGCGCGAGAGCGCCATTTTGTGCGTCTGAAACCTCCGCAACCACATTGCTATTTTTCTCCTCCTCCCTTTCCTCCACATACATTTCCCCGAGGTCCTGGGTCGATTCCACCCTGTCTATCTCTCCCACCGACATCCGATCGCCTTGATTGTCCATGGCGCGATCTCAAAATTCGGGTTTTATAAAACAAAATAAATTTCGGCAGCTTGTAATTTTGAGCGCGTTAAGCGCGCTTCGGGTCTGATTTCGGGTCCGATCTCCCTCCTCGACACCAATTGTTACTCTAATAGTACAATTGGTGTTCCAAAATTTGGGCCTAACAAATTTAGTCCCAGGTCCGAATCCAACTCCTGACAACCAATTGTTACAGACGCGGTTTTAGATGTTATATTGACCGAGCGGTGGTGTTTTTAACCGCGTCCGAACAGTTACTCCCCGATTAGAACCCGATTCCACCCGACGTTGACCAGATCGCCCCACAGATATTCAATCGGGAAACCTCTAAAGCGACCGAAAGAGAATGAAAAAGAAGAAGAAGAAGAATACGGAGGAAGAACAGATTTATTATACACACACAAGCAATGGATGGAAGAAGCAGTAACACAGCGAATCGTTAACTTACACTATTCATTTTTACTTAACCCCAAGACAACGAGCAGGACAGGACGTTCACACTTACACAGGGGATATTGCAGGCAGGTAGGGCTTGAGGTGGATTGCTTGAGAGGGAGGCAAAGTCGGAGGCAGCAGCTCTCAATTCCTCGCGGTTTTGGCGGGAAAACCCTCCGTCGCGTATCCGCTGCGGTAGACGTCACGCGCTGGTTCGGCACACCTGCTCCTCTTCTTGTGGTGGAGCCGTCTCCCTCCTTTCAGCGCGTCTCTCCAAAGCTGGTTTCCTTGCCGAGTGCCTCTCCTCTTTGGCTTGGAGCGTTTCGCATCTCACCGCTCCTCTTGGTGCCGCCTCTTTGCTCATCTCCCAGGTCATCTGGTAAAGCAGTCCCTTACAGTCGCTTTTATCACCTCGGGTGGAATTAAGCCGCCGGCTCCGAGGGCACGCCTAACGGGTCGCTCACCGCGGTGCTGATTGGCTGTTAGGGCTGGCTCACTCCTCCCCTCTTATGACGAGGTGGAGACACGCCTTTCTTCTCCGACATTAGCACATGGGCAATGGCGGCCTGCGGGATTGAAAACGACTCCCCTTTTGAAAGGAACTTTGGAGAGCGGAGATGTTTGGGGAAATTGGAAGGGCCTACGCTTATTTTGTTTGATACAATGCAAAGTCAATCTAGTGGGAAACACATATTTAGCCTACATGGAATAAGGAAATACACTATTTAAAAGATACGTATATCGTGACCTGCGTGTAAGTTTCATGGAATTAACTAGGAGGACGGCTGCGACCATTATTTACATTAACAGGGTGTTACCATACTTTTGTAACGTTCACATTGTAACGTTTCCACATTCGTTACACTGCACCCTCCTTTCTTCAGGCCCGTCCTCGGGCCTACTAAACTTTAACTTAGTGTGACACGTAGGTGTAATTCCCTCTACAATTAACCTGACCCTGAGTGTGACAATCTTAAAACACAAATAAGTATGTCCCCCTATTGCATTGCACCCTGTCTAACAGACTCAAGCCCACAGCTAACCGAATTACGGAATTATTCTCAAACTATACATTTACGGTGGGGAGCATTATTTACAATGACGTGATTTCTTATTTACAATGCAACCCAGGACCGGTGTTTTTTTTCTTTTTTTCTTTTTAGGGAACAAGAAAAAAAAAGAAATTCCTGTTGGGAGGGAGGAGACAGCACGCATTGCATCGATGCACCAGTACCAATACCACCAAAGCACCCAAAAGCACCAAAAACACCACAAGCACCAAAAGCACCACTCGGTGCGCAGTCACCATGGTTCTTAATAAACACAACAAAACAACTGGTGGTGGTCTTCACTTTCTCTGCTGGGCCGATGTTCTTCCCGACGTCTTCTGGCTTCATGCGGCCTATTTGGACATAATAAAAAGCACAACTTGTGTTCGTTTTTATTTAGGGCCTCAGGGGCCAACTAAGGGTGGTCCACCTGTTTGGCATAGGTGCCACCTTACCGAGGTCCGCAAGCAAGATTCCCTGGCCACTATGGCCGGTCTCCAACAGAGGTGCCCTGCCCCAGAACCTGGGGTCCATCAAGTGGTACTTGGCCGCAGAACAGCGGTCCATAAAGTGGTACATCAACGCAATGCATGCTGGTTCTGGGAATCTCGGGCGCACAATGGCCACCTCACGCACGCTCCCCTCGGCACCCAATGGCGCACAGGTCATGTGGGAGACAAAAGAAAGACAATTGAGCGAGGGGTAAGGTCACAAGGGTACACGTCAATAAGGCAATGCAAGGCGAAATGCGTATGGAGGGCGGGGTGAGAAAGCTCGTCCCTACCGTACGTCACCCCCCTGTCACCTACCCTACCCTTGCCCTTACCCCATATGTACAAAAATCTACACATTTACAAATTCGTCACTACTGTCACGTCTTCCCCATATTTCCCCTATACCAAATTCGTCTCCACAATCCCTCTACTTCAAAATTTGCCATCACCAATTCATCATCAATCCTCATAAGGAGGGAGAGATGGAATTACGCACAATGTCACACCCACGTCATGATGCGTCTCACAATCCAAACATTTGCATCCTAAAAAAATAATCAAAACATGGCATGGTGTGGAGTACCTGTCACCTCAGGTGAGTGGATGCAGATGGTGCGAGGAGATCCTTCATCCTAACTATTTTCTAAATGACTTTAACACACTTTACACTACCCGGGGTCTTTCCCTGCCAATCCATTGGCCAACTTACACTATGGGTTCTAAAAACCAATTCCCATTGACCAACTGTGGTGCTTCTCAATTTGGGGTCTCACTCCCCCGATTCATCTCCCGGTGCTCTCGCACAATTTCTGGGCTGCGACGTCTAGCTCTCCCAACAGGTCTACCCACCTGCACACCTCCACCACTGTAGTTGCCACCCGAGCTTACCTAGCTCCTCACCCTAACCTATCTAACTGGGGCAGGCCCCTCCTGGCTCTGTCACCCCACTCGGTGCCCTCTGGCACTGGGCTACCCGGGTCCGTCCTCCGGATCCTCGGGCCCCATCCACAACAACTACTACCGGCTCCCAGAGCCCACCTGCGGCCTCACCTGGCCGACATCCTTACAGTGGTGGAGCGCCCAAACAACTACACACACTAATAGGCAACACGCCCAGCCATTTCCACAACACTAATGCACCCATCCAAATACCATTCTGTCACCCGCACCACAGATGCCAATATCCAACCACAATTTACCTGTACCCTCTACCTAACACTTACACTACCCGCCCCGGGTATCCGTGATGGGGGTGCACTCTTCCCCCATTCACACCTTCGCACCATCCACTCCACTCCACAATTTCCACCATTCTCACTCCACGACCATCCATTCCAATACTCCAGATATTCCACACTACCATTTATTCCACACAGCCACATACACCTGTTGTTGCACACCTGTGCCCTCACACCTGGTGCCACCTGCACCCTCCTTTCTTCCTGGACCATTTGGTCAACACAACACGCAATCACTATCACTCACTCATACACTGCTCCATCCACCTGTTCAGTTGCACACCTGTGCAATCACACCTGTTCAATTCTCACCTGTTCAATCTTCACACACACGGCATCATCTCAGCTAACTACTCCCTTCTGAAACTTGCGCTTCCCAGTCGTCCCTTTAAACTATTGCGCTCCCACGTCATTATCATCCACACTAATCTACCTGCGTCCCCACTACAGGTATCAGTCACTAACTAATCTTAACGTTACCTAATGTCATCTTCGCTAGATCCCTACAATTATCCAAGCCCTCCCTGGCTCGGTTGTCATAGCCACCCCATAAACTATTGCGCATTTGCCCCCCCTCGTGAGGGATGACAGAGTTGCCATCCCACCACACGGGGCATCTCTTACTATGAATTTTGCTTACCAAATTCCAACAAATCAAAAATTTTCCATTTACTGCCGATTCTACCCATACCATCATCAAATTTTGCTTTTTTCTAATTTCGGGGCCAAAACACTATCCTCATCACCCGTCTACTTATTACATCCTCTCGGTGCGCCAATTCCCTTCTAAAGCTCGGCTTCGTACAGCCGAGCCATGAACGCGGGTTCTTTTGTGCCAGCGGCTGGATACGTCCCGCATTCGGGGCAGGGACGGGGGCTTACCCGTGCCGAGATCCCACGCACCACCTCGGCGTGGAGCCATCCAATGTCCCGATCTCGACCTGCCGGCACGTCTCAATAGAAAGTGGTCGCCATGACGACCCTTCCTATCGAGCCGCCCGCTCCACGTAGTGGAGCCCGGACGCGGCCGCTCCAAGCGAGGCACAGCGTGGATCGCGTACGGCGGTTCTTTCGAAACCGCCGTGGTTCGGATCCCCGCTGGTCCTCGCGGCACGCGAAGCTGCCCGACACGCACCGAGGGCCCGATTCGGCTATAAGTCGCTCTAACCGCTAAACCGGTTACCGTCGACGCCTCACCTGGATGCTTACAAGCATACGCTACCCCTTTCTTGCTCATACATGCAGCCGTTTCCATGCTCCTCGTACCTTTCCTTACACACCTCGGTACACCCATTCCGCTCACCGACTTGGTCACACACCTGACCACCGAACACCTTGGCACACATTCGTCGCTCGCACACCTCACCAACACACCTCTTCGCGCCCCTTTCTCGGTCACGTCCTTTGTGACAATCACAGGTGTGCTCTCACCCGCACACCCAGCCACGTGCCTCACGACCAATTCCAGCGTGCATTCCCACTCACGCTCTACCATTCCAGGTGTGCATCCTTCCATTCCAGGTGTACATCCTCGCTCACCTGCCACAACCAACTCACGCTCCGTGTCACTCTCACTACTCTCACCTCCACTCTTGACAGCGCACTCACCCTTACTCTCGACAGCGCACTCTTTCCTCATGCACCTGTCCGTTACACACCTTTCTCGTGCACACTCTTCCGCACATTGTCCCGTTACACCCTCTGTAACACTCCCCACAGGCATGCATTCTCCCTTACTCTTGACAGCATGCGCTTTCCCCATGCACCCGTCCGTTACACACCTTTCTCGCGCATCCTCTCGCGCACACTTTTTCGTTACTTCCTCCGTAACACTCACCACACCGCGCTTCCCTGTGCTCCCTCGCACACGCGCTACGACCGACTCACTCCTGACGGCACACTCACTCCTCGGCGTGCACTTTTTCCTCACACACCCCATGGTCGGACATTCTCGCACACCTCTTTTTTTGCACACCTGACCTGTCGCACACTTCACCAACGGCCTCTCACGAACACCCGGATCCAAACCAATCCCCAAACCGACTGAAGCTTTCCTCACATCATATACATTGCCACTCACCTCCGTACTTCGTCTCCGCACCTCCTTTGCCACCTGCAAACTTTTTATTTGGTTAGTGAGCACCTCATCATGATTTGAACACAGACCTTGTACATATTCCATTACCTCCTCCTGGATTTCTCTCTTAGTTTCTGTCCGTCCCTTCTTAATTTCACTCACCTCTTCTTCCACTTCCTCTAATTTTTGTTTAACCTCTTTTATTTCTCGGTGCGTCTCCTCAAGTTCGTCCTCTAAGGCTACCGTGACCGTCTCTATGTGCATCCTCACCTGCCGGTCCTTTGTCGCCATTATCTCTGTCACCTCGTCCACCCTCATTGTCAGTTCCTCATGTACCATCTGACATTGCCTCTGTGTCGCTATTAATTCGTTTTTAATTTCTTTTTGTGTCGCCTTTAACCCTCCTAGTACCGCAGTGTTCTTTTGAACCTGCTCCACTAACTCCGTCTGTCCCTCTGTCAGCTGTTCCACCTCCTCCGTCAGATCTTCTATTCCCCCTTGTAACTTAGCCGTATTATTTCTCACCTCTTTCTCCATACGCTTCTCACCTCGCTTTACCTCCTCGCGTAGCCCCGAAACCTCCTCACTTACCCCTCGTCGTATTTCCTCCATCTCTTTTGTAGATGCCACCCTCATCTGTCCCAATTCATCCCTCTGAGCATCCAGTTTGGTTTCTACCCCGATTTTTACCTCCTCTATCTGCTCTCCCATTTGTTTAATTTCTCGGGCGGATTGTTCCCCTATCTCCCGCAATTTGTCCTCCATCCTATTTTCTAACCCCATTAACCCATTTTTCACCTCTTTTATCCCGTTGTCTAACCCCTCAAAATTTTTGTCTAACTTCCCAAATTTCTTGTCTAACTCCTCACCGGTACCCCTCGCTTCGTCCCTCATTACCGCCATTTGGTTTCCCATTATCCCCATTTGGTTTCCCATTACCCCCATTTGCCCCATAATTCTGCTTTCCATTTTTTCACTATCTGCCCTCCTTCTGTTTTCCATTTGTTCACTATCGGCCCTCCTTCTGTTTTCCATTTGTTCCATACTGTCGTTTTTTTTCTGCATTTCCACCATGAATTGGGCCATGAAGGCTTGTATTTGGGCCGTGCTCATTGGTTCCGCGACCGTGGCCCCCTCAACCACGTGCGCGAGAGCGCCATTTTGTGCGTCTGAAACCTCCGCAACCACATTGCTATTTTTCTCCTCCTCCCTTTCCTCCACATACATTTCCCCGAGGTCCTGGGTCGATTCCACCCTGTCTATCTCTCCCACCGACATCCGATCGCCTTGATTGTCCATGGCGCGATCTCAAAATTCGGGTTTTATAAAACAAAATAAATTTCGGCAGCTTGTAATTTTGAGCGCGTTAAGCGTGCTTCGGGTCCGATTTCGGGTCCGATCTCCCTCCTCGACACCAATTGTTACTCTAATAGTACAATTGGTGTTCCAAAATTTGGGCCTAACAAATTTAGTCCCAGGTCCGAATCCAACTCCTGACAACCAATTGTTACAGACGCGGTTTTAGATGTTATATTGACCGAGCGGTGGTGTTTTTAACCGCGTCCGAACAGTTACTCCCCGATTAGAACCCGATTCCACCCGACGTTGACCAGATCGCCCCACAGATATTCAATCGGGAAACCTCTAAAGCGACCGAAAGAGAATGAAAAAGAAGAAGAAGAAGAATACGGAGGAAGAACAGATTTATTATACACACACAAGCAATGGATGGAAGAAGCAGTAACACAGCGAATCGTTAACTTACACTATTCATTTTTACTTAACCCCAAGACAACGAGCAGGACAGGACGTTCACACTTACACAGGGGATATTGCAGGCAGGTAGGGCTTGAGGTGGATTGCTTGAGAGGGAGGCAAAGTCGGAGGCAGCAGCTCTCAATTCCTCGCGGTTTTGGCGGGAAAACCCTCCGTCGCGTATCCGCTGCGGTAGACGTCACGCGCTGGTTCGGCACACCTGCTCCTCTTCTTGTGGTGGAGCCGTCTCCCTCCTTTCAGCGCGTCTCTCCAAAGCTGGTTTCCTTGCCGAGTGCCTCTCCTCTTTGGCTTGGAGCGTTTCGCATCTCACCGCTCCTCTTGGTGCCGCCTCTTTGCTCATCTCCCAGGTCATCTGGTAAAGCAGTCCCTTACAGTCGCTTTTATCACCTCGGGCGGAATTAAGCCGCCGGCTCCGAGGGCACGCCTAACGGGTCGCTCACCGCGGTGCTGATTGGCTGTTAGGGCTGGCTCACTCCTCCCCTCTTATGACGAGGTGGAGACACGCCTTTCTTCTCCGACATTAGCACATGGGCAATGGCGGCCTGCGGGATTGAAAACAACTCCCCTTTTGAAAGGAACTTTGGAGAGCGGAGATGTTTGGGGAAATTGGAAGGGCCTACGCTTATTTTGTTTGATACAATGCAAAGTCAATCTAGTGGGAAACACATATTTAGCCTACATGGAATAAGGAAATACACTATTTAAAAGATATATCGTGACCTGCGTGTAAGTTTCATGGAATTAACTAGGAGGACGGCTGCGACCATTATTTACATTAACAGGGTGTTACCATACTTTTGTAACGTTCACATTGTAACGTTTCCACATTCGTTACAATATTAATTATTGCATGCCGATCTGTGAGTGTCAATGAGGATGTAAAATGTTATTAAACGCGCGAAAAAGGACATTTTATAACACGCTGTTGTTTGTGTGCTTCTCCCATGTTATAGTAAATGGTTCCTGCTGTCGTAGAATAAGAAATGTTATCGTTGGAAGACTGCTACGTTAAAGCTCGAGGTCCCGCTTCTTCTTCCTCAATTCCAGAAATACGGGCTTTTAAAAGAGGCAAGTTTGTGATTAAAAGAACAAGTGTTTTTTCCAAGTCACTCAATTATTACCTTTCCAACGGAACCATTTGTGTCATTGTGCGACAGCAGAAGCTCTTTAGAATAAAGCGTTTCGGACGGAGAAACTCAGCTTCTTTTATATATATATATATCTATATATCTATATATCTATATCTATATATATATATATATGTATATATATATATATATATATTGTTACGTGGTCCTCCCGGTAACTACCTGGTCTTGGTGACCCCCCGGACCGTGGGAGGAACCCCGCCAGAAAGATATATGATTTATACGCTTTCGTAATGCAATCAGTATGAAAGACACAAACAATTCAGGTCAATAAGCAACCCCACACCAAGGATCCGGATTAATTAATAATATATTCTCAATCCATCAACAATCAATAATCAATCAACAATATTACGAAGATGGCCATCTCATATATTTTCCCCCCTTGCCCCACTCACGACCCTCAATAGTCACTGTCCCTCACAATGTCTCTGGGCACCTCCAGACCAAGGGGAAGGTCGACTTCTCCGCACACGGGCGGTTGAACGGACCCCTGGCTGGCGTACTCCAACCGTGCACGTCCTGTACCGGGAACGGCTGTTGTAGCGGACACCTCCTTGGCAGCCCGCCGAGGTCGGTGCTCGTGATCGCGGCTTCGGGGCTCGCAAAGCGCGCGAGGCCCCAGGCGCCTCCTGTACGCGTCCTTGTAGACGTTGAGGCGAACGGTGCCGGACGCTTGGTTCCGTGCAGGAACCCACGGCAACTTGACGCGTAACCGGTAATAACCCCGCGCAGGTAACTCCTCTCGCCAGACGGGCTTTGCAAACTCCGCGTTCCAAAGCCGGTCAAGATCGACTCAGCGCGCGTCGGAGCTCGGCGAGGAAGAAGAAGATGGCCGCTTTCTCCCGGACCTCGTCTCCCTTTTCTCTTCCGGTTTACGATCCCGTTTCTCGTCTTATTTTTACCAGAAGGGTTCCTAACACTTTTAACCACAACAACCTTTAATATAATATCCATTGATGAGAAATGACCCGGAATTCGTAACACTCCCCCCCTTCAAGAAAGAAAGTTTGAACACCGCGAAAACTTTCTTTGCAGGCCAACTTTGATAAACAAACCAAAATAACTCGCACCCCAAATCATCAGTTCCCCCCGGGCACAATTATCACATCTCAAAAATAAAGCAACAAACTTTCACAAAACCCCCAGAGATTCCAAAGGTAATTCCCTCTGGACCAAGCGTCAACAACTTCTAGTTTCTCTTGGATGACGGTTAAGGGGTGGTGACCAAAGCCCCAAAGTTACACAACTCGATAGCACTTTTTCGGGAGGCCCAGCTGAGTACTCACTACATGGACGCCTTAAGGAATGTGGAGTTCACGGTTAGTCCGGGGAGGAAAGTTCATTACATGGACGCCTTTAAGAACGTGGAGTTCACGGTTAGTCCGTGCAGGAAAGTTCCCTACCGGGACACCTTTAAGAACGTGGCGTTCACGGTTAGTCCATGTAGGAGCCCAGGCTCGGCGGCTCCGCCGTATATAGAGTGCTTCAACTTCTCCGGACTCATAACAGTTACGGTGGGACCCCTTTTCCCAGCAGTCACCTGACTGGCGGTCTCCGTCTCGGCCAGTGCTCTGACAATCATTCTTTCAGGAGATGCCGTAACTCTGGGAGCCTCCATAGTAATATCGGCCGCTGCCAACACCAACTCTACCGCCAAGTTGTCCTCTTCTGTAGACCTCTCGACGCCTACGAAATGCCTTCCCTACTGTTATGGTCCGACCCTCCAACTCCTTACCATTCCAATTCTTCTCTGCCTCCCTGGCGTCTTTTGTGCTTGCAAACGTGACAAAGCCGAACCCTCTTGACCGTTGCGTTTCCCTGTCTTTTACCAACCGCACTTCCACCAGCGGCCCATATCTGTTGAAGACAGAGGTCAGAACTTCTTCCTCTGTTTTGAAGTTCAGTCCCCCTACAAAGAACTTGGTACTTTTGTCACCATCCCGAGCTGGTGTGGTGTTATTTTCCCTGCTGTGCTCTTTACCAACCCTCGGGTTACCATAAATTTGCCCCCCGGCCAAATCATTCCCGATAACCACAGATACTCCCTCTACAGGAAGCGTGGCTTGTAAACCGACGGTGACCGGTCCTGACACCAAATCGGATTCCAAATGGATGACATGAAGTGGGGCCCTAACACAGCCACCGATCCCTTGTAACCGAACACTATCACCAGTTGCGGTACTCTTTGACAATGGCAAAATGCCTTCAAGCATTAAGGATTGATGGGCTCCTGTGTCCCTCAATACCCTAACAGGTCTTGGGTTAGTCAAGTCTCCCTCGAGTGAGACAAACCCCTCATAAATAAATGGTTGGTAACTCTTCTGTGGGCGATTTCTTACGCTTGCCATCGCATTCGGAGTTGTAATAGTCGGACTCCGCTCTGGGTTTTCCCTTTTCATGAGGTAACAACTGGACATCAAGTGTCCAGGTTTCTTGCAAAAAAGCGCAAGTAGGCCCGGAGGAAAAACTCGTGGTCTGCCTCGGGCCCCCCGGAAAATAAGTTTGGCTTGGGCCCGTCGCCCTCTGATTTCGAACAGTTTGGGTATCAGCGTTGTCCCCATAATCATCTCGAGGCCGCCGCCATGTATTGTCGTTCTCCGCACCTGCTGTTCCACAACTCCCCTGCGGAAATCTAGGCGAGGAGTTAGATTCGTGGACCCCTATCCGGTGTGTTAAGGCATAATCATCTGCCATGGTGGCTGCGTCCCACAACTTCGGTACTTTCTTTTCCTGCAGGTACACTTTGATGTCCTCGTGGATACACTGTTGAAATTCCTCCACCAGGATCAAGTCACGCAATGCTTCGAAGTCGTTCCCGACTCCTTTTGACTCACACCACCGATCAAACATGTTTTCTTTCACTCTGGCAAACTCCACATGGGTCTCACTCTCCCTCTACCTGGCATTCCTGAATTTTTGCCGGTAAGCTTCAGGAACCAACTCATACGCTTTGAGAATGTGCTTCTTCAATACCTCATAATCTGCACATTGGTCCATTGGTAGCGCCGAATAAATCTCTTGAGCTTTACCCACCAGCACACTTTGCACTAGTATGGTCCAGGCCTCCTCCGGCCAGTTTAACTGTCGAGCCACTTTCTCAAAGTGTGGAAAAAATTTAGCGACTTCCCTTTCACTGAAGGGTGGAACCAGCCTCACATGTCTGCCCACATCCCAGGTTTTCTGGCTAGGTGTCGGCCCAGTCAGCAAGGGTGGTACCTCTCCCCGTTCTCTCATTAACTCCAGCTCCTTGAATTTAATTTCTTGCTGAAGCGCCATGTCACGTTCCTTTAATTCCCTTTCGGCTTTTCTCTCCTCTGCTTAGAGTTCCCTTGCAGCTCTCCTCTCCTCTGCTTTTCTCCCTTCTAACCTTTCCTGGAGTTCTCGTTCCACTCTCCTTTCCTCTGCTTGTTTCTCTTCTCTCCTCTCTTCTGCTTTCCTTTCCTCTTCTGGTCTTTCCTTTTCTGCTTTCCTTTCTTCTTCTGCTCTTTCCTTTTCTGCTTTCCTTTGTTCTTCTTTGATCCCTTCCTGGCTCCGTAATTGCAACTCCAGTTTCCGGAGCTCCACGTCTTCTGGTTCTTCGGGTAGCCATTCCCAGGCTAACTCGTCCCATGTTCCTAATCCCACCCTAGATTGTATCACCGCGGTCTGCAACTCTGCCTTCCTCAAATTAGTTCGGACCTCCAAGTTTAAATGTTTGGCCAATTTCAAGAGGTCCGATTTTAGTAACGCTCGGAACTGTGCCTCACTCGGGGTTACCGCAAAGTTCTGTGCCACAAACGCCATGGTGCCTATCGTTAACACCTGTTAACCTTCACCCAAGACTTTACCACAATTTCTTCAAAATTTACCAATTAATACTTAATTAATAAATTTTAATTAATAAAAATATTATTTTATTATTTTATACAATTTGATATCCCGGAATTCAATTGGACGAGCCCCCAATTCTGTTACGTGGTCCTCCCGGTAACTACCTGGTCTTGGTGACCCCCCGGACCGTGGGAGGAACCCCACCAGAAAGATATATGATTTATACGCTTTCGTAATGCAATCAATATGAAAGACACAAACAATTCAGGTCAATAAGCAACCCCACACCAAGGATCCGGATTAATTAATAATATATTCTCAATCCATCAACAACAATCAACAATCAATCAACAATATTACTAAGATGGCCATCTCATATATTTTCCCCCCTTGCACCACTCACGACCCTCAATAGTCACTGTCCCTCACAATGTCTCTGGGCCCCTCCAGACCAAGGGGAAGGTCGACTTCTCCGCACACGGGCGGTTGAACGGACCCCTGGCTGGCGTACTCCAACCGTGCACGTCCCGTACCGGGAACGGCTGTTGTAGCGGACACCTCCTCGGCAGCCCGCCGAGGTCGGTGCTCGTGATCGCGGCTTCGGGGCTCGCAAAGCGCGCGAGGCCCCAGGCGCCTCCCGTACGCGTCCTTGTAGACGTTGAGGCGAACGGTGCTGGACGCTTGGTTCCGTGCAGGAACCCACGGCAACTTGACGCGTAACCGGTAATTACCCCGCGCAGGTAACTCCTCTCGCCAGACGGGCTTTGCAAACTCCGCGTTCCAAAGCCGGTCAAGATCGACTCAGCGCGCGTCGGAGCTCGGCGAGGAAGAAGAAGATGGCCGCTTTCTCCCGGACCTCGTCTCCCTTTTCTCTTCCGGTTTACGAGCCCGTTTCTCGTCTTATTTTTACCAGAAGGGTTCCTAACCCTTTTAACCACAACAACCTTTAATATAATATCCATTAATAAGAAATGACCCGGAATTCGTAACAATATATATATATATATATATATTGTTACATATATATATGTAGCGACCCATGGGTCCCCCAAGCGAGACCTGCATCAGAATCTCCTTGCTCCAGCCGGTGACGTCACCGGCGGGGAACCACGGCGCCAGAGTGGCTGGTCACATGACCACCAAAGCGTGCCGCGTGTGCGGGTATAATCAGCTACACCTGTTGATCACGTGACCACCGAAGCATGCCTCGCCTGAGAGGCGTGGCTTTCGGTTTCGGTTTTGGTTTCTGGTTGTGCTTTATAAGGCAGCCCGATAAACGGGCTTTTCAGAGTTTCGGTGTTCCCGAGTTGGTTTTGAGAATAAATATCTTCTCGGACGAGTTTGTGCCTTGCCATCATTTTGTCCGTATCATGCTAGAGCCCGTGCTCCTTCACTGGTGACCCCGACGTGATTTGAACACGCAACCCTGACTGCCCCCGTACGGATGCGGGGGCTGCGAACGGACACGGCAAGCACGCCCTAGCCAGGGAAGCCACTTCGGCTGGTGACGCCGGCTTCTCCCGCACGGCTTCGGGCGCAGTTTCGAACGCGGCTTCGACATGCCGGAGTTTCGGTAACGACGACGGCCATGACTATGAGGTTCGCGCACCGCGCTCGGCTCCTCCTCTACGACCGGAGGGGCGAACCTATTCCAAGACCCTCCGAAGGCACGGCTGCTTCGTCACCTTCGCGCGCACTGACGTTCGCGGCACGGCTGCTTCGTCACCCTCGCGCACCTACAACTACAACCGCAACTACCTCTCCGACCCTGCATCCTCGGGAGGCCCGCAAGGAACCTCGGCAGCCTCCCCCGAGGCCTGGACCAGCCCCTCGGTTGGCCCACCCGCTTTTCGCATGCACCGCTCGAGCCTTCTCGGCACTGCACCCGCGAACTGCAACCTCGGGAGGCCCGCGAGGAACCTCGGCAGCCTCCCCCGAGGACTTGCCCAGCCCCTCGGCCGCCCCCCGTCCACTGCATCCCCCGAGGCCTTGACCAGCCCCGCATCCTCGGGAGGCCCGCGAGGAACATCGGCAGCCTCCCCCGAGGCCTTGACCAGCCCCTCGGTTGGCTCACCCGCTTTTCGCGTGCACCGCTCGAGCCTTCTCGGCACTGCACCCGCGAACTGCAACCTCGGGAGGCCCGCGAGGAACCTCGGCAGCCTCCCCCGAGGACTTGCCCGGCCCCTCGGCCGCCCCCCGTCCGACCACCCGCCACCACACCGGACCCCCCCCCCCCCCCCGCGACTGGCCAGGGGTCGTTTCGGTCGGGTCATCCGGATCCCCCTCAGGTTGACCTTCCTGGATCAAGTCCATTCTGGGGGGGCGTGTGTAGCGACCCATGGGTCCCCCAAGCGAGACCTGCATCAGAATCTCCTTGCTCCAGCCGGTGACGTCACCGGCGGGGAACCACGGCGCCAGAGTGGCTGGTCACGTGACCACCAAAGCGTGCCGCGCGTGCGGGTATAATAAGCTACACCTGTTGATCACGTGACCACCGAAGCACGCCTCGCCTGAGAGGCGTGGCTTTCGGTTTCGGTTTCTGGTTGTGCTTTATAAGGCAGCCCGATAAACGGGCTTTTCAGAGTTTCGGTGTTCCCGAGTTGGTTTTGAGAAAAAATATCTTCTCGGACGAGTTTGTGCCTTGCCATCATTTTGTCCGTATCATGCTGGAGCCCGGGCTCCTTCATATATATATATATATATATATATATATATATATATATATATATATATATATATATATATATATGTATATATTGTTACGGATTCCGGGGGACAGCACTCCCGTTAGCAAGGGAGGGGGGGGGGGGGGTGGTTAATCCCCTTGTCCTGTTAAGCTGGCCGTCTCTGCCGGTCCTGGAAGTATGACGTCACTTCTGGCCGATGGTACGTAGGGTCGTAAGCCCAATTAGTCTTAATACCTAAGTATTACCACAGGCCGTCAGCGAGGAAATACTCCCGCCCGTACCACAGCGTAATTGATGGATTGCGCCGAGCGAAGCGAACTGCGGTGTGAGCTGTTAAGAATGACTAAACCCGATTGCGAAGCGGTTCGGCCAAAATCGTGCCACAGGTACTCAATCGGGAAATCACTAAAGCGGTTGGATGAGAAAGAAACCAAAGTAAGGAGGAACAGGTATTTATTAATTATGTACAACAAACCAAAGAAAGAGAAGAAACGAACGTAATTTACAGAAGAGGAAGAAGAAGATACACAGGGCACTTCTTAAAACAAGCTTAACTTATACCCAGACAACACAAAGGACAGACCACGGACTTACACGACAAAGGGAAATTGCAGGCAGGAATGGCTCAGGGAGCGAATGGTCCAGGCCGATGGTAAGGATGCGTCAGGGAGAGAAGGATCCAGGCAGCGGTAAGCATTGAGGTTCACGCTCCGGGCTCGGAGCGAACCGCAGCCGCCAGCTCCGCGTCTTCACAACCGGCGACAATAGGGCCCTAGAGGGTCTCGGTTTATTGTCGCAATATCAGCACCCCCTCACGTCTTTCTCTCTTCTCCGGTTCAGCTGGATCACGCATCCCCCTTGAAAAAGGCTTGCGCGCGTGCTTATATTGCGCGTGGTGCGCTCAAGCCGCCAACTCCGATGCCACGCCTACCGGTTTGCTCACCTCGGCGCTGGTTGGCTGGCAAGGGCTCTTTGGCTCCACCTTTGGTGACTAGGTGGGCCATGCCCATGATCCTACGGCTCATCCCCTCCTCTTGGCCTCGTGTGCAATGGAGTCTTGCGGGGAAAATGATGCGAATGAAAACCGCCCAAAGCAGTAGCGGCGAACGCCGTCGTCCTGGCGCTTTTAGGAGGCCATGGGGATGTCGCAAGGGATCCTATCTTATTTGATTTGATGCAACAGAGAGTCAACTATTGGGAACAGGTCCTTAACTGAAACACATACTAATGACATAACTATTGAGAGGTCCTATGGTGTCCTACGTGTTGCAATGTGGACTAACTAAGGTGCAATTATTTCAATTAACAGCCAATTAAGGGGAAATGTACACAGGGGTTATTTATAAGGGAATTTACTACTAAATTTACATGTGAAGGTTCTAAAAAGCGCAACACAATATATATATATATATATATATATATATATATATATATATATATATATATACATACATATATATATATATATACAGTGGAACCTTGACTTACGAGTTTAATTCGTTCTGTGACCGAGCTCGTAACTCAAATTGCTCGTTTCTCAAATCAAATTTCCCCATTAAAATGCATTGAAATGCTATTAATCCGTTCCAGCCCGCCAAAAACCACACCAATTTTTTAAAAAATATACAGTATATATAAAAATATCTCGCGCTTTATATTTCACCTGTATGCAGCATACAAGTTGGCAGGATGGCCTGGACTGGAGGTACGCACACTTGACTCTAAAGTCTAAACTGTCCAGCCTGGGTTTGAATCCCGACCCAGCTATAACCTGTCATGGGTGAATCACAGGCAGGGTGATTCATCAATGTGTGTACCGCTAAACTGGGCGCCCCGTTTGCGTCCCATTAGTTGTTGGATGTTAAGGATCTCACCGTGTTTTCCACAAAGAGAAGGCGAGCTATCGCCGGCACTCTGAACAAGTTGTGGCCTGGCATGCTCTTCTCCTCTGCCGTTATATACGTCCTCCTCGGCATCTTTTTCCAGAAGAGCCCTGTCTCGTCACAGTTGAAGATTTGCTGGGGGATGTATCGTTCGGCTTCTATCAGTTCGGCAAAAGTTATAATAAAATCTTCAGCTGCCTTCACATCCGCCTCACCAAGTCGACAACACGCACACCTCGCTCATGTTTTTCGACGATTGCGTGTTTTATATCCAAGCACATCATCCTCTTCTTCTTCTCAGTTATAATAAAATCTTCAGCTGCCGTCACATCCGCCTCACCAAGTCGACAACACGCACACCTCGCTCATGTTTTTCGACGATTGCGTGTTTTATATCCAAGCACATCATCCTCTTCTTCTTCTCAGTACCGTGTTTTCCACAAAGAGAAGGCGAGCTATCGCCGGCACTCTGAACAAGTTGTGGCCTGGCATGCTCTTCTCCTCTGCCGTTATATACGTCCTTTCTTAGGCCCCATGGTTAAAACTAAGAAATTTTCCAAAATAACCAAAATGCGAAAACAAAAATGCAGCGATATACGTCAGAGATACTGTACTTGCACGGCAAGATAACCACGTGACCAGAACCCACCTGGTGGCGTAAACTCAAAATAACCAACCTGCGAAAACAAAAATGCAGC
Source organism: Myxine glutinosa (assembly GCF_964187855.1). Lineage (NCBI taxonomy): Eukaryota > Metazoa > Chordata > Myxini > Myxiniformes > Myxinidae > Myxine > Myxine glutinosa. The sequence goes on along the minus strand of NC_136271.1, from coordinate 70,399,599 downwards.
GATATACGTCAGAGATACTGTACTTGCACGGCAAGATAACCACGTGACCAGAACCCACCTGGTGGCGTAAACTCAAAATAACCAACATGCGAAAACAAAAATGCAGCGATATACGTCAGAGATACTGTACTTGCACGGCAAGATAACCACGTGACCAGAACCCACCTGGTGGCGTAAACTCAAAATAACCAACATGCGAAAACAAAAATGCAGCAATATACGGCAGATACTGTACTTGCACGGCAAGATAACCACGTGACCGGGTGGCAAAAGCTCGTAACTCAGATCTCGGCTCGCATCTCAAAGCAATAAACCGCCCGAGCGACGGCTCGTATCTCGAAAAACTCGTAAGTTGGGGCACTCGTAAGTCAAGGATCCACTGTATATATATATATATATATATATATATATATATATATATATATATATATATATATATATATATATATATATATATATATATATATATATATATATATATTGTAACTGTCGCGGTTAGATGTTATATTGACCGAGCGGTGGTGTATTACCGCGACCTAACAGTTCCCCCGATTCTTCCCCAACTCACCCGATTCACCCCAAACTTTGGCCGTATCGCACCGCAGCTGCCCAATCTGGAAAAGACTAAAACGACGAATGCATAGAGGAAGACGAAGGCAAAGAAAGGTTTGGAAATACTACTAAATTTATTTACTATTTACACACAGAAGCAAAAAGAAAGCAGTCACGTTTATTTACAACACATAAGACGCAGGTGACACAGTGCAAATACTAGCTTACCTACAGTCTTAATTAACCCCGGGACAGAACAAACAAAAGACAGACTCACACGGGGAATGATGACAGGAGTTGGCTGGAAGGAGAGGATGGCTTGGAGCTGTATTGTGCAGCACGATCGGCGCGTTTAGCAGCCGCCGTTCCTTCGCGGCCCTGCTCAAAACCGCCGTCCAGGCCCCAAGCGGCTGTTGGGTGTTGTTGCTGCTGTGGCCGCCGCTGCTTTTCCAGGATTACAACAGGCTTTGTGCTTTCTGGGATGTCCTCTCCTTGGATGTTCTCTATGTTCTCTTGGTCCAATCACTCCTCACCACCGACAACTCAACGCAACCAACGCAACCACTGACCACCACAACGCAACCACTGATGACCAAAACCACACAACTCAGCTCTGCTTCTTGGACCCTCTCTCTTCTCAACGGCTTGGGCTCCCTTTTGTCTGCCGGTCAAAGCTCCTCTCTCAAAGCTTGTCTCGGCTTCTCTTTTGGGAGCGTCGCGCTGCGGATTTTAGCTGCGGTCACGCCTGCTCATTCCCTCCTCTCAGCGCCTCTCTTTCTTCTTCAAAGCTCGACTGCTTGGGGAGCGTCGCGCTGTGGGTTATATAGGCCCCGCCCCTCAACCTTTGCGAACCTCCCCGATCGCTCTTCCTCCGCCCTCTCTAGCCAAACCCCTGGCTCATGGTTGGTCGAGTGGGGCTGGCTCACTCCTCCCCTCTATGACGAGGTGGAGACACGCCTTTCTTCTCCGACCCTGCCTCGTGGTCAATGGCGGTTATTGGAGGGGAGGTAATTGCCAAACGACGAAAAGGGGGAATGGAGGTTTTGGGAATGGGAATGAAGGGAATCTATCTCTTTCACTTGGTGCAATGGAGTACTTCTATTAATGGGAGACACAGCCTTACCCTAAAACACAGAATAAGATATAACTATTGAACAGGGGTATTCTATTATTGGCTGACGTGTATGCTTGTGGACTAATTATGGGATGCCCTTTTACCTTTACACAGCTCCGGAGGCAGGGGGCGCAGAATAAACAATAATAATAATTCCCACAATCAAAAAAATATACAGTCCTCATAGCCGCAACACTGCACCCTCCTCCTCTTAGGCACGGCCCGGGCCTACAACTTTTTTATTTAGTGTGACACGTAGGTGTAGTTCCCTCTACTTTTAACCTGACCCGGAGTGCTACAGTTTTTAAAACATAAATAAATGTGTCCCGCTGCTCCATTGCACCCTGCCTAACAGACTTACGCCCACAGTTAACCGAATTGCGGAATGGTCTTCAAACTACACACTGACGGTGGGGAGCATTATTTACAATGACGCTATTTTTATTTACAAGACTAACCCAGGACCTGTGATTGTTCTTTCTGGGGGGGGAGACAGTCTGCTCTGCATCAATGCACCATTAAAGCACCCAAAAACGCACCAATACACACCCAAGCACCAATCGGTGCAGTCACCATGGTTCATGAAAATAAAAACAACAACCCCTAACCCTGCAGGTGTCTCTTGCTCTTCGGCTCCCTCTGCTGGTTATTATTATTGTCTTCCAGTTGTTGTCTTTCTTTCATTTTCTTACTGGCGGCCTATTTGCAATAAAGTGTGCCCAACGTGTCCATTTTATTTTCTTTATTTATGGCCCACAGGGCCGACTATGTGTGGTTTACCTGTGGGGCATCGGTGCCCTGTGGCCAAGGCCCGCCAGCAAGATTTCGGGCCCTCATGGCCGGTTCCAGCAGAGGGGCCATGCCCCAACCCATGGGGTCCATAAGTGGTGCTCGGCCACAGACATGTGGTCCATAATGTGGTGCATCGATGCAGACAGCTGGTTCTGAGAGTTCCGGGCGCACAATGGACGACTCACGCACGCTCCCCTCGGCGCCCCATGGCGCACAGGTCATGTGGGAGACAAAAGGGGGACAAGAGAAATGAGCGAGGGGTAAGGTCACAAGGGTACACGTCAATAAGGCAATGCAAGGCGAAATGCGTACGGAGAGCGAAGTGAGAAAGCTCGTCCCTACCGTACGTCACCCCCCTGTCACCTACACTACCCTTGCCCTTACCCCATATGTACAAAATCTACACATTTACAAATTCGTCGCTAATGTCTCGTCTCCCCATATTTCTCCAATACCAAAATCGTCACCACAATCCCTCTAACCAAAATTTGCCATTACCCAATTCATCATCAATCCTCATAAGGAGGAAGAGATGGAACATCAAGCACAATGTCACACCCACGTCATGATGCGTCTCACAATCCAAACATTTGCACAGTAAAAAATAATCAAAACATGGCATGGTGTGGAGTTCCTGTCACCTCAGGTGAGTGGATGCAGATGGTGCGAGGAGACTCCAATCCTAACTATCCTCTAATTGACCTTAACACACTTTACACTACCCGGAGTCTCTCCCTGCCAATCCATTGGCCAACTTACACTATGGGTTCTAAAAACCAATTCCCATTGACCAAACTGTGGTGCTTCTCAATTTGGGGTCTCACTCCCCCGATTCATTTCCCGGTGCCCTCGCACAATTTCTGGGCTGCGACGTGTAGCTCTCCCAGCAGGTCTACCCACCTGCACACCTCCACCACTGCAGTTGCCACCCGAGCTTACCTAGCTCCTCACCCTAACCTAACTAACTGGGGAAAGCCCCTCCTGGCTCTGTCACCCCACTCGGTGCCCTCTGGCACTGGGCTACCCGGGTCCGTCCTCCGGATCCTCGGGCCCCATCCACAACAACTACTACCGGCTCCCAGAGCCCACCTGCGGCCTCACCTGGCCGACATCCTCACAGTGGTGGAGCGCCCAACCAACTACACACACTAACAGGCTACACGCCCAGCCATTTCCACAACACTAATGCACCCATCCAAAGACCATTCTTTCACCCGCACCACAGATGCCAATATCCAACCACAATTTACCTATACCCTCTACCTAACACTTACACTACCCGCCCCGGGTGTCCGTGATGGGGGTCCACTCTTCCCCCATTCACACCTTCGCACCATCCACTCCACTCCATCGTTTCCACCATACTCACTCCACGACCATCCATTCCAATACCCCATATATTCCACACTCCATGTATTCCACACACCTGTTGGTGCACACCTGTGCACTCACACCTGGTGCCACCTGCACCCTCCTTCCTTCCCGGACCAGTTGGTCAACACAACACACCTCACCATTACCATCACTCAAACACTGCTCCATACACCTGTTCAGTTGCACACCTGTGCAATCACACCTGTTCAATCCTCACACACACGGCATCATCTCATCTAACTACTCCCCTCTGAAACTTGTGCTTCCCAGTCGTCCCTTTAAACTATTGCGCTCCCACGTCATTATCATCCACACTAATCTACCTGCGTCCCCTCTACAGGTATCCTTGTCACTAACTAACCTTAACGTTACCTAATGTCATCTTCGCTAGATCCCTACACACAATATCCTAACCCACCCGGGCTAGTTTTCACTGCCATCAACCCCATAAGCTAGTGCTCCTTTGCCCCCCCCCTGTGAGGGATGGTGGATTTGCCATCCCACCACATCGGGGAGGTCCTATTATCAATTTCACTCGTCCAAATCCAACAAATCAAAAATTTGCCATTTACTGCTAATCTCCGTACCAATCATCAAATTTTGCCTTTTTCTAATTTCGGGGCCAAAACACTATCCTCATCACCCGTCTACTTATTAGATCCTCTCGGTGCGCCAATTCCCTTCTAAAGCTCGGCTTCGTACAGCCGAGCAATGAATGCGGGTTGTTTTGTGCCAGCGGCTGGATACGTCCCGCATTCGGGGCAGGGACGGGGGCTTACGCGGGCCGAGATCCCACGCACCACCTCGGCGTGGAGCCATCCAATGTCCCGATCTCAACCTGCCGGCACGTCTCCACAAAAAGTGGTCGCCATGACGACCCTTCCTATCGGGCTGCCCGCTCCGCCTAGTGGAGCACGGACGCGGCCGTTCCAAGCGAGGCCCAGCGTGGATCGCGTACGGCGGTCCTTTCGAACCCGCCGTGGCTCGGATCCCCGCCGGTTCTCGCGGCACGCGAAGCCCGGCACGCACCGAGGGCCCGATTCGGCTAAAAGTTGCTCTAACCGCTAACCCGGTTACCGTCGATGCCTCACCTGCATGCTCACACGCATACGCTACCCCTTTCTTGCTACTACCTCCAGCTGTTCCCATGCTCCTCGTACCTTTCCTTACACACCTCGGTACACTCATTCCGCTCACCGACTTGGTCACACACCTGACCACCGAACACCTTGGCACACATTCGTCGCTCGCACACCTCACCAACACACCTCTTCGCGCCCCCTCCTCGGTCACCTCCTCTGTGACAATAACAGGTGTGCTCTCACCCGCACACCCAACCACGTGCCTCACGACCAACTCAAGTGTGCAATTCCCACACACGCTCTACCATTCCAGGTGTGCATCCTTCCATTCCAGGTGTACATCCTCGCTCACCTGTCACAACCAACTCACGCTCCGTGCCACTCTCACTACTCTCACCTCCATTCTTGACAGCGCACTCACCCTTACTCTCGACAGCACACTCTTTCCTCATGCACCCGTCCGTTACACACCTTTCTCGCGCACACTCTTGCGCACACTCTCCCGTTACATCCTCTGTAACACTCACCACAGGCGTACACTTTCTCGTTACATCCTCTGTAACACTCACCACAGGCGTGCACTTTCTCGTTACATCCTCTGTAACACTCACCACAGGCGTGCATTCCCCCTTACTCTTGACAGCATGCGCTTTCCCCATGCACCCGTCCGTTACACACCTTTCTCGCGCATCCTCTTGCGCACACGTTTTCGTTACTTCCTCCGTAACACTCCCCACACCGCGCTTCCATGTGCTCCCTCGCACACGCGCTACTACCGACTCACTCTCGACAGCACACTCACTGGTCGGCGCGCACTTTTTCCTCACACACCCCATGGTCGGACATTCTCGCACACCTCTTTTTTCGCACACCTGACCTGTCACACACTTCACCAACGGCCTCTCACGAACACCCGGATCCATAGCAACCCCCAAGCCGACTGAAGCTTTCCTCACATCATATACATTGCCGAATATTTCGCCACTCACCTTGGCACCTCGTCTCCGCACCTCTTTTGCCACCTGCAAACTCTTTATTTGGTTAGTGAGCAGCACATCATGAGTTGAGCACCGACCTTGTACATATTCCATTACTTCCTCCTTTATCTCCCTCTTAGTTTCTGTCCGTCCCTTCTTAATTTCACTCACCTCTTCTTCCACTTCCTCTAATTTTTGCTTCACCTCTCTTATTTCCCGGTGCGTCTCCTCAAGTTCGTCCTCTAAGGCTACCGTGACCGTCTCTATGTGCATCCTCACCTGCCGGTCCTTTGTCTCCATTACTTCTGTCACCTCATCCAACCTCATTGTCAGTCCCTCACGTACCATCTGACATTCCTTTTGTGTTGCTATTAATTCGTTTTTAATGTCCTTTTGTGTCGCTTTTAAACCCCCGATGATTGCAGTGTTCTTTTCCACTTGGTCCGCTAGTTCCCTTTGTCCGACTGTCAGCTGTTCTACTCCCTCCGTCAGATCTTCTATTCCCCCCTGTATCCTAGCCGTCCCATTTCTCACCTCTTTCTCCATACACTTCTCACCTCGCTTTACCTCCTCGCGTAGCCCCGAAACCTCCTCACTTACACCTCGTCGTATCCCCTCTTTCATCTCCTCCATCTCTTTTGTAGATGCCACCCTCATCTGTCCCAATTCATCCCTCTGAGCATCCAGTTTACTTTCTAACCCGATTTGCACCTCCTCTATCTGGTTCCCCATTCGTTTGATTTCCCGGGCAGATTGTTCCCCTATTTCCCGCAATTTGTCCTCCATCCTATTTTCTAACCCCATTAACCCATTTTTCACCTCTTTTATCCCGTTGTCTAACCCCTCAAAATTATTGTCTAACTTCCCAAATTTCTTGTCTAACCCCTCACCGGTACCCCTCGCTTCGTCCCTCATTACCCCCATTTGGCCCTCCAATCGCTCACCCTGAGCATCCATCCGGTTCCCCATTACCCCCATTTGGTTTCCCAAGTCATTCCTCAGGTCTTCACTTGTCTGGACCATGAGCGCCTTTATTTGTTCCATAAATAGGCCCCAATCCATCGGCGGCGCTGCTATGGTCACGGGCGCGGCTAAATTTGGCGCCACAATAACCATGTGCGCGAGGCCGCCATTTTGTGCATCTGATACTCCCTCAACCGCCTCCTCATTGCTCCCCTCCATTTGATCCTGGGTTACTCCTAACCCCTCCTCTAGCTCACCCACCGGCATCCGATCGCCTTGACCAGCCATGGCGCGATTTCAAAATTCGGGTTTTTGTAAAACAACACAAATTTCCAGCAGCTTGTAATTTTGAGCGCGTTAAGCGCGCTTCGGGTCCGTATCCCACTCCCAGACACCAATTGTTACTGTCGCGGTTAGATGTTATATTGACCGAGCGGTGGTGTATTACCGCGACCTAACAGTTCCCCCGTTTCTTCCCCAACTCACCCGATTCACCCCAAACTTTGGCCGTATCGCACCGCAGCTGCCCAATCTGGAAAAGACTAAAACGACGAATGCAAAGAGGAAGACGAAGGCAAAGAAAGGTTTGGAAATACTACTAAATTTATTTACTATTTACACACATAAGCAAAAAGAAAGCAGTCACGTTTATTTACAACACATAAGACGCAGGTGACACAGTGCAAATACTAGCTTACCTACAGTCTTAATTAACCCCGGGACAGAACAAACAAAAGACAGACTCACACGGGGAATGATGACAGGAGTTGGCTGGAAGGAGAGGATGGCTTGGAGCTGTATTGTGCAGCACGATCGGCGCGTTTAGCAGCCGCCGTTCCTTCGCGGCCCTGCTCAAAACCGCCGTCCAGGCCCCAAGCGGCTGTTGGGTGTTTTTGCTGCTGTGGCCGCCGCTGCTTTTCCAGGATTACAACAGGCTTTGTGCTTTCTGGGATGTCCTCTCCTTGGATGTTCTCTATGTTCTCTTGGTCCAATCACTCCTCACCACCGACAACTCAACGCAACCAACGCAACCACTGACCACCACAACGCAACCACTGACGACCAAAACCACACAACTCAGCTCTGCTTCTTGGACCCTCTCTCTTCTCAACGGCTTGGGCTCCCTTTTGTCTGCCGGTCAAAGCTCCTCTCTCAAAGCTTGTCTCAGCTTCTCTTTTGGGAGCGTCGCGCTCCGGATTTTAGCTGCGGTCACGCCTGCTCATTCCCTCCTCTCAGTGCCTCTCTTTCTTCTTCAAAGCTCGACTGCTTGGGGAGCGTCGCGCTGTGGGTTATATAGGCCCCGCCCCTCAACCTTTGCGAACCTCCCCGATCGCTCTTCCTCCGCCCTCTCTAGCCAAACCCCTGGCTCGTGGTTGGTCGAGTGGGGCTGGCTCACTCCTCCCCTCTATGACGAGGTGGAGACACGCCTTTCTTCTCCGACCCTGCCTCGTGGTCAATGGCGGTTATTGGAGGGGAGGTAATTGCCAAACGACGAAAAGGGGGAATGGAGGTTTTGGGAATGGGAATGAAGGGAATCTATCTCTTTCACTTGGTGCAATGGAGTACTTCTATTAATGGGAGACACAGCCTTACCCTAAAACACAGAATAAGATATAACTATTGAACAGGGGTATTCTATTATTGGCTGACGTGTATGCTTGTGGACTAATTATGGGATGCCCTTTTACCTTTACACAGCTCCGGAGGCAGGGGGCGCAGAATAAACAATAATAATAATTCACACAATCAAAAAAATATACAGTCCTCATATCCGCAACAATATATATATATATATATATATATATATATATATATATATATATATATATATATATATATATATAATATTGTTGGGGTTTTGAGAACCCTGCACTGTGTAAATTGTAAATATACCCCTTTGTAAATAATTCTCTTTGTGTAAATACCTCCATTTCTTGTAAAGATCAAAGGTCGTCCCCTAGTTAGTCCACATCGCAACACGTAGCGAACCTTAGGCCTTCTTCGTAGTTATTTCATTATTATGTGTTTCAGGTAAGGCTGTGTTTCCAATAGTTTGACTCTACGTTGCATTAATCAAATAAGATAGGTCCCCTTCAACTTCCCCAATCATCTCTTCAAAGTGCCAGCCTAAGCCGCCAAAACTCCATTGCGCACGAGGCCAAGAACAGAGAAGAAGGGGGGAGGAGCCGCCGGATCACAGGCGTGGCACCAACTCGTCATCAAAGGTGGAGTCAGCCAGCCCGGACCAGCCAACCAGCACCGCGGTGAGCGACCCGGTAGGCGTGCCCTCGCAACCCGCGGTTTGATCCGGTGACGGCCGATAAAAGGCAAGAGGAGGGACTGCTTAGAGAGATGACCGAGGAGGAAGAACCAAGAGACACCAGCTGAGCTGAGACATGCTGCAGTTGAATTGAGTCAGAGACGTGCTGCAGTAGAATTCAGAGAGAATTCAGATAATCTGCGAGAGACGAGCTGTAGTTGAGTTGAGTAATAACCAGCGCTGACGACCGGGTTTTCACCGCTGAACCTGAGCGAGGGCGTGCACGCGGGACACCAACGGCGTGCCGCGATCCCCGGACCTCCCTGCCCGCCAGCTCTGTGGACCGTCTGCCCCTCTCATCCTTCCAGCCATTCCTGCCTGCAATTCCCATTCGTGTACGTGAGTTTGTTCTGTCTGTATTGTCCTGGGGATAAGTAAGCCTGTTTAAGAATAATTGCTCTGTGTCCTTCTGCTCCTTCCATTTCCTGTATATACTCGCCCCTTTCATTTCCTTATAGTTAGTTAATAAACCTGTGTTCTTTCTTCTTACTTTGGTTTCATTCTCGTCCGATCGCTTTCGTGATTTCTTTCAATTGAGTATCTGTGGCGCGATTTTGGCCGAACCGCTTTTAATCGGCTTTAGTCTCTTGGTAACGGCCCGAGTCGCAGCTCGCTTCGCTCGGCGCAATCCAACCACGCTGCGGCCCGGGTGGGAGTAGTCCATAGCTAACAGCTCGGATTCCGGATTGCTAAACCGCTCGGCAAACTCCATCTTGTCCGGGATTCGAGCGGGGCCATCCACCTGCTTTGTGGAGGGATTGGCGGAGGTGTCCGGGAATCCCTTGACCAATCACCTTGGCCAATCCCACCCCACAAAGGAGCGGGGTAGTTCCAGGAACGGAGACGGCCAGCTTAACAAGTCAAGGGGATTAACCCCCCACCCCCTTGCTAACGGGAGTGCCGTGCTCCGGTTCCATAACAATTGGTGTCGGGGAGTGGGATTTGGACCCGAACCAAAATTTTAATCCATCGAAAAAATTTGGTCAAAATTTGGAGCAGCTGAAATTTTTTGTTTAACATCCAAATTGAGTCGTGCCATGGATGGTCAAGGCGATCGGATGCCGGTAGGGGAGATAAAAGAGGGTTTAGAGGCAACCCAGGACCCCAGGGAGGAATTGAGAGAGAGGGAGGAGAAGAGCAATGAGAATGCGGTAGAGGGGGTCGCAGGGACACGAAATGGCGGCCTCCCGCACATGACGGCGATAGCCGAGCCCGCAGCACCAATGGGCTGGGTCCATTTTCTGGCACAAATGAGGGCCTTTATGGAAGAGTCAAGATATAATTGGAAAAGGGACGCCATGTCAGATGAATCCGGGTGTGATCGGGAGAAATTGAGGGAGGAAGCCAGGGATAATAGAACGGATAGCAGACGCAAGAAGGGATAATAAAAAAATGATGGAGGACATGAGGCGCAAGTCGGGCGAAAAGGTCGCGGTGGTACGTGATGAGGTAGCGTGACGAGCGCGCAGAGAGCGAGGTGGAGAAAAGGGTAGCCAAGTTGACCAGGGCTATAAGGGACAAGACGCGAGATGTAGAAAAGCCGACGACCGTCAAATTGGATAAAAAAATGTCCGGAACACGGGGAAGGCTGAATTGGAAGACAACATTTTATGGGCGCCGACGGTCGAGGTAGGGCAAAGCACAGCCGGGTGGACCGGGGTAGAGATCGCGACCCGGGGTATGGGAAAGCCGGCAACCGCCGAGGTAGAAAAGGAAATTTTATTCGGACCAGCGGTCGTCGAGGGAAAGAAAAAAGAAATTCAAATCGAATCATTCGAAGCAGTAGTGGAAATTGGAATTGGAGAGACCACAGATGTAGAAAAGCACTCGTGGCAGGGAGAAATGGAAAATGCACAAAGTCTGGATTTGCATCATGATGCTGTGCTTATTAACACCAATGAAAGTTTTCAGGTGGTGTTGGAGCGAAGGAGAAGAAGCGCCCAGGTGAGTCGTGCTGTATATTGTGCGGGGAGGTTTTTCAGGAGAATGTTTGGCGCAAAAAGAATTTTCGCGCGCTTGGGATCGAGAAAGCACCCGGGCGTTGGTGGGAGGTCCGTGGTGCGTGGTGTGAGAAAGAATGGTGCGTGTGTGAGGAAAAGGTGTGTGAAGGTGAACGGCGTGCATGTACGAATGGCGTCGGAGCGCGAGTGTGATACCGAGTGCGAGCGAGAATGCACGTCGGAGTGTATGTGTGATGAGAGTGACACGGAGAGTGAGATGGATGAGGAGCGGGTGCGAGGATGCACACTTGGGATGGATGGAGAGAGTGTGCCAGAACGCACACCTGAGTTGGTTGTGGCGCGTGTGCGGGGGCGGGGGCACATCGGAGCGCGTGAGTGGGTGGATGCAAGAGTGCACCCCCATGAGTGTTACGGAGGACGTAACGGAGGAGAGGTGTGGAACAGAGGTGTGCGTGATGATAGAGTGTGCGAGGAGAATGGGTGCGCGAGAGTGTGTGGTGAGCGTTATGAGTAGACCGGAGTATGGAGCGAAAGAGAATGCATAAGCGAGTACAGTGGTAGAATGTATGGGTTGCATGAGAGGCGCTGAGATACCTGGATGTGTGAGGAGGAAAAGGAACGCGTGGTGTGAGCATGCAAGTGAAGCGTCGACGTTAAACGGGATAGCGGTTAGACCGACGTTTAACCGACGCGAGCTCTTGGTCCATGCCGGGCGGTGGGTATTGCAGGAGCCGGCGAGGATCGGTGCAACGTCGCTTCTGTTCGGAGCGTCGTGCACGATCCGGGCCGGGCCCCGCCCCGCATGGTCGAGTCCGGGCTTTGCCAGGCAGGGCGACCGGTCCGGTTCAAGGGAAGGTAGGAGGGATCGGAACGTCGTCCCCTTGTGGTGGCGGCGTTCCCACCCGGGCAAGGTTGGCCCATCGCGCTTGGGAGCGAGAGGCCCTGCGTAGGGATGGTGCTTTAAACCTTGGCCCAACCAAACCTCCCCTGAACTGAGTGCCGGACGGACCCAACCGCGGTAGACAAACCACCCGCATTCATTGCTCGGCTTTGCGAAGCCGAGCTTTGCAAATGTAATGACGCACCGAGGCTCGAAGTTTAATGGGATGGATGGGATGACGGTATCACATGAGGATATGTTGACGGTCGGTCGGTATATATGTCGGTGTTGCTGGCGAGGTTTCGTTTATTCGCAGCTCTCCACGCTCTCCATCGAAATCGAAGTTAAGTAATTGTTCCCATTTGTATTTTCGTTGTAACGGTTGTATTTATTTTATGGTGTTGTACGTATAGTGTGTCCCGAGGAAGATTTTCGGTGCAAATCTTTCATACCTGTATAGAAAATCGTGTTAATTTGTGTCGTGTCTTTTGAGGCCTTGTACAGTGTCCAACCTTGAGGCTTTGTTTTTCTCTCAGCGGTCCGTCGTTTGTGCTCCAATAACTTTCGTTCTCTGTTTTCCCAGTCTTTTCACCCCATAGCCTACTTCCTTGTTTAAAATCTCAACTAAAAAAAAAACAAAAAAACATTTTTTTTTGCCTTCTCTGTTCTTATTTGTTGTTCTAATTCGTTTATTCGTTCTTATTTGTTCGTTCGTTCTTCGACCACGTGTTTCTCCCCCATTTCCCTAGATAGTTTTCACTGTTAAACTTTAAAATGTTAACACTTTCCCCTCAAGTTCTGTATTCCATCGTATATTATAACACCTTTTTCTTCTTCTTCTTCTTTAAAAGGCTGTTTTCGACTTGCTCATCAAATCTATTCATCCCCAAAAAAAATTCCATGTCTTACAGTGCCTCTTTTCTACATTCCCTAAACTCTCCTGCACTCCATCCTCCCTCCAGCGTCCTTAAACGTATTTTTGACTCGAAGGTCACAAGAAACTCATTTTACAATAAATGTTCGTTTCCCATTAATCGTACACTTTCTAAAATCCAATCTCACCCCTCCCCTCCAAATCTTCCCCATAACCCCTCCCCTCCAAATCTTCCCCATCACCCCTCCCCTCCAAATCTTCCCCATCAACCATCCCTTTCAAATCTTCCCCCTTGCCCCTCCCCTCCAAATCCTCCCCATCACCCATCCCTTTCAAATCTCCCCCCTTGCCCCTTCCCTCCTAAACTCCCCCCACACCTCTCCCCTCCAAGACTCCCCCTCGCCCCTCCCCTCCTAGACAACCCCCTCAACCCTCCCCTCCAAATCTCCCCCATATCCCATCCCTTTCAAATCCCTCCCCTTGTCCCTTCCCTCCTGAACTCCCCCCTCGCCCCTCCCCTTCAAATCTCCCCACCCTCATTTCTTCTCAATTTCCCCCCTCTCACTCCGCCTCCTCAAAGCGTCCTCCCCACTTCTTCCCCCTTCCAACTCTCACCTCCATCTCCCCCAACCTTCTGCCTCGCTCTTCCCCTCCTCAAATAACACCTCATTGTGCCTCACCCAATCACCATCAAATCTTTTGTCCGCCCCATCCTCCTTCCCTTTCTCTGAGCTATTCTGAAATCTCTGACACACCTTCAACAGCTCTCCCTACCTCTTCCACCTCTTCCACATCTTACCCTACCCCTCCTCCCCCCTGTTCTGTATCCGATGCTCCCCCTTCCTCTTCATTAACGGTATGGACCTCAAACATCCTGGGCCTTCGTTCAGACTTAACTGATCTCTCCATACATGTTGCTTCTGACAAACCAGACGTGATCTGCTTAACAGAAACTTTCCTCCTTCATGATGTCTCTGATTCCTTAGTATCTCTCCCGGGTTACTCCCTCCTCCGGTATTATAGACCTGAGCCTCGTCCTGGAGGTGGGGTTGCTATCTTTATCAAAAACTCTCTTTCTCACTCGCCCTGCACTGCACTCTCTCCACCTCACCCCCAGGAATACCTTTGGCTACGGCTTCCCCTTCGCTCCCACCTCTTGTTCATATGTGTGTTGTACCGTCCACCAAACAGTGATGACTCCATCTACATCTCGCTGTCTGATAATATGGACCAACTTCTATCTACTCATCCCAACTCTCTCTTCCTCATATGTGGTGATTTCAATTATCACCGTGCCGGTTGGCTGGGTGTGGGTACCTCTCTCACCAGCCGTGGCTCCTCAGCAAAGGACTTCTGCGACTCACTGGGACTGACACAATCTGTCAATTTCCCGACCCGGATATCAGTCAACGGAGCATCTTCTCTTCTGGACTTGGTTATGACTAACTTCCCTGAAAATGTCTGCTGCTCTTCTTCTGCTCCAATCGACTCATCTGATCATGTGCTTGTTAAAGTGGACATCTCTCTGACCATTTTCAGGGAGCCTGCTCAGCGTCGATGAGTCTGGCATTTCACTCAGGCCAACTGGCACGGTCTTCAAGCAGCCATCAATCATCTGGACTGGTCTCCCATCTCTACCACCTCTGACATCAACTCATCCTGGGAATTCTTCCAAAGTAAATTGCTCTCTCTCATGCACAGATTTATCCAATCTCGTCTTCAGTTGTCATACCCTTCCTCCCGTCCATGGTACAGGGAATCTTGTGGTGAGGCTGTTGCCCAGAAACAACTTGCCTTCGTCTCCTGGAAAGCAAATCCAACGGAAGGAAATCTCATTTCCTTTCACAAAGCCTGAAACAAGTGTGTGTCCACCCTCAGGAGAGCCAGGAAACAATATCTCTCCGTTCTCAAGACCGAACTCTCTTATCTGTCTCCCTCTTCCAAATCCTGGTGGTGTCTGGTCAAATCTGTTTCTGGTGTTTGTTCCCCTTCCATCCCCTCCCTTACCTCAAATGGCTACATAGCTGACTCCGCACGTGAAAAAGCTGAATGCCTCAACTCTGTGTTTGCCTCTAAATCTTGTGTCCCAAACCCATCCCTCTCTGTACCCACCGTACCCAGTCGTACCCAGCTGCTCCTGGACTCCGTGTCCTTTCCTCCTGACAAGGTGGAAAAGTTTCTGTCAACCCTCGACTCTGATTCTGCAACTGGACCTGACGGCATCAGCCCACGGGTCCTAAAATCCTGTTCTTCTGCTCTTTCACTCGCTCTCTCTGTTCTCTTCACCCTGTCTTTTGCTCAAGGTCAACTGCCATCTGCTTGGAAATCAGCCAACATCACCGCTTTGCACAAAAAAAGGTGCAAAAACAGATCCTAGCAACTACAGACCAATCAGCCTTCTCCCAATTATCAGCAAAGTCGTGGAATCCATCATTGCTTCGGATATGAAATCTTTCCTCTTCTCCAATGGCTTGATCTCTGATCATCAATTTGGTTTCAGACCAGGTCACTCTACTCTGGACATGCTGCTTCTGCTGTCTCAACAATGGATGGAGGTCCTCAATGCCAAACAGGAAATTAGAGCTGTCTCCCTCGACATATCACGTGCCTTCGATACGGTCTGGCACTCCGCTCTGCTCACCAAACTCTCCTCCTTTGGTATCCATGGAAATCTCCACGCATGGCTGGCGGACGTCCTCTCTCGTCGTAGTCAACGTGTGGCCCTGAATGGGTTTCTCTTATCTCCTCTTCCTGTTCAGGCTGGAGTTCCCCAAGGCAGTGTTCTGGGCCCTGCGCTTTTTCTGGTCTTCATCAATGATCTCTCTGACTCTCTTGAAAATCCTCTCTATCTCTTTGCTGATGACTCCACTCTCTGCCGCTCCATTCCTCATCCCTCAGATCGTCAGTCTGCAGCCTCCTCACTCTCTGCAGACCTGGACAAAATCACAGACTGGGCAAACAAGTGGAACATGTCTTTCAATCCTGACAAAACTCACACTCTTACGATGTCTCTCCAAAAAGACCGACTGGACAACCCTCCCATCTACTTTCTGAATAATCCTCTCCAAGAAGTTCTGTCACTCAAGCTTTTGGGTCTCACTATCTGCCATGATCTTTCCTGGGAAAACCACATTTCCAAGCTGGCCTCCAAAGCCAGTCGCCGACTGGGCATCCTCCGTCGTGCGAAGTCCTTCCTTGGCACACCTGAGCTCCTCACCACATACAAGGCTTTCATCCGCAGCTCAATGGAGTTCTGCTCTCCCCTCTGGGCTGGTGCTCCTGCCTCACACCTTGCTCGTCTTCACGCTGTTGAAACCAAAGCATTCAGAATCATTGGAATCTCCTGCGATGACGCTATCTCCGACGGCCTTTCACTTACTCACCGCAGGCAGGTTGGTGGTCTTTCCGTCTTCTACCGACTCCTCTCCGGCCTTGCTCCCCCAGCTCTCTCTGGGCTCTGTCCCCCAAAAATTCCTGCAGGTCGCACAAGATCTGCCTGCAACCCTCTTATGGTTAAACTGCCAAAATCAAGACTCTCTGCTCACCTTCACTCCTTCATTCCTCTTTTCTCCCGCCTCTGCAACAAACTCCCTCACTCTCTTCAATCCCACTCCTCCCTCCAGGTCTTTAAAACGGCTGTTCACCACCATCTCTTATCTTCCCCAATCCAAAACCTTGATCTTTTCTACCCCCGCTAATTTCACCCCAAATCCACTTTTTGAGGTGCCGACTTCTTTTCTGGAAGTCCTTGGTGTCCTTGCGTTTTATACCTATCCTGCCCCCCCTCCCGTCCATGGTACCAACCCCAGGCCCTCTCCCTCCCACACATCTCCCGATGTCCCTGCTCTCAAATGTTGTGTTTGTGTGCTTCCTCCCCTTCTCTCCCCATCTTGTCGACCGCTCCCCTTTTTATATACTTTGTTTGCTTGTTTGTTTGATTTGTTTGTTTGATAAGTGTTAGCTCTTTCACGAGCCTTGACTCTGTATACAAAAAAAAATGGACGATGGTAGGGATAGGGAATACGATTGGCAAATTGGATTGGTAAATTTGATTGGCGAAGGTGATTGGCAGTAAAGATTGGCAAATTTTGATTGGCAAGAAAATTGGATGGGCAGAAAATTTATAGTGAGAGATGCCCGATGTAGAGGGATGGTAAATCCACCATCCCTCACATCCACCCGGGCACATGAGCATTCGTTATGGGGTTTGGCAGTGTCAGCTCGCCGAGGGCGGGTTCGGATAATGATTAGGGATCTAGAAAAATGACCATCGGTAACTGTAGAATTAAGTCGCGACATTGTACAAGTAGTGGGGACGTAGAATAGCTTAGTTGGATTATAAGGACGTGGTATGTGCAATAGTGTAAGGGATGACGGGGAAGACGAGTATTAGGGGAAGGCAGCTTGTTAGATGATGCCGTGTGTGTGAGAATCTTGGTGTTGAGCAAATGAGGAATTGGTTGAGAATGGCCGTGTGTGAGAATCTTGGTGTTGAGCAAATGAGGAATTGCTCGTGAGAGATGTGTGTGTGAAGGAGGTGATGGAGCAGCTTATGGTGAAAAGTGCGATTGTGAGTTGTATTGAGCGAATGGTCCTGGAGGAAGGAGGGTGCAGGGAGCACCAGGTGTGACGGAACAGGTGTGCAAGTGAACAGGTGTATGGAGAATGGTTGAATGGAATAACTGGTCTGGAATGGATGGTGTGGAGTGGGTAGTGTGGAATATGTGGAGTGGAGTGGTTGGTGCGAAAGGAGTGGATGGGGAAGATGGACCCCCTTCACGAATACCCGGGGAGGGTAGTTTAAGAGTAGGTAGAGGGTATAGGTAAATTGTGGTTGGATATTGGCATCTGTGGTGCATGTGGTAGAATGGTGGTTGGATGCGTGCATTATTGAAGTGGAAATGGCTGGGCGTGTGGCCTGTTTGTGTGTATGGTTAAATGGGCACTCCGCCACTGTGAGGATGTCGGCCAGGTGAGGCCGCAGGTGGGCTCTGGGAGCCGGTAGAGTTGTGAATGGGGCCCGAGGATCCGGAGGACGGACCCGGGTAGCCCAGTGCCAGAGAGGGCACCGAGTGGGGAGAGCGCCAGAGGGCCTTCCCCAGGTAGATAGGTTAGGGTAAGGAGCAGGTAAACTCGGAGGCAACTGCAGTGGCGGAGGTGTGCAGGTGAGTAGACCTGCTAGGGGAGCCACACGACTCAGTCCCGAAATTGTGCGAAGGCACAGGGAGTTGAATCGGGGGAGTGAGACCCCAAATTGCTGAGCACCACAGTTTGGTCAATGGGAGTTCGGTTTCTAGAACCGCATAGAGTAAAGTGGCCAATGGTTTGGCAGGGAAAGACCCCGGGTAGTGTAAAGAACGTTAAAGTCATTTAGAGGATAGTTTGGATTGAAATCTCCTCGCACCATCGACATCCACTCACCTGAGGTGATAACAGGACTCCACACCAGGTGATTTGTTGCAAATGTTTTTGGGAATGTGAGACGCATCATGACGTGGGTGTGACATTGTGTTGTTGTTCCATCTCTTCCTCCTTAAGAGGGATTGATGATGAATTGGGTGATGGCAAGTTTGGTTAAGAGGGATTGGGGACGAATTTGGTATTAGGGGAGATATGGGGAAGACGAGAAGTAGTGACGAATTTGTAAATGTGTAAATTTTGTAAAGGGCAAGGGTAGAGTAGGTGACAGGGGGGGGTGACGTACGATAGGGACGAGCTTTCTCAGCTCGCTCTCCATGCACACCTCACCTCTGCATTGCCTTGTGTTGATGTGTACCCTTGCGCCCTTTCCCATCGCTGACTCTGCTTTGTCTTCCTCCCCACCCATGGACCGTGCTCTCTGGGCACTGAGGGGAAGCGTTCGGGAGCCGCATCTGTGTGCCCGAGCCGCCGCTGCCAGCTGCCTGGACCGATGCACCACTTTATGGACCGCACGACTTGCGGCCTAGCACCACCTTATGGACCACACGTTTGTGGCTAAGCACCACACCCATATGGACCCCACGTGTTTGGGCCTGGCCCCTCTGCTGGGACCGGCCATGATGGCCAGGGAAGAGTTGGCTTGCGGACCACGGTGAGGTGGCCCCTTTTTCCCTACAGGTGGACCACCCATAGTTGGCCCCTGTGGGCTCTAAATAAAAAAAGTGGACAGGTTTTGTGCTTTTGTTTTATTATTGTGCAAATAGGCAGCAAGCCACAAGAAGGACAACACCAGGAAGAAACATCGGCCAGCAGAGGGAGCAGAAAGAAGAACCGGGCAACAGTTTGTGTTGTTTTATTTTGAAATGTATGACTGTGCACTGGATGGTGCTAAATGGTGCTTGCTTTGGTGCTTTTTGGTGCTTGCATGCTCGGGGATGCATTGCAATATCAATTCTGCATCCCCGGGCATGTGAGGGTGGTGTGTCGGTGCAGTGCATGCTTTTCCTCCCACCCGCAGGATTCTTTTTGTTTCCCCAAAATGACAGGTCCTGGGTTGCAATGTAAATACAAATAGTGTTTTGTAAATAATGCTCCCCACCGTCAATGTTTAGTTTGAAAATAATTCCGCAATTTGGTTATTCTGTGGATGTGAATCTGTTAGGTAGGATGCAACGTAGCAGGGCGACATACCTAATTGTGTTTTAAAACTGTCGCACTCAAGGGTGAGGTTAATCGTAGAGGGTGACTACATCTGAGTGTCACATTAAGTTAAAGTTTTTCGGCCCGGGACGTGCCTGGAGGAATGAGGGTGCTGTGTTGGGGTTTTGAGAACCCTGCACTGTGTAAATTGTTGTAAATATACCCCTTTGTAAATAATTCTCTTTGTGTAAATACCTCCATTTCTTGTAAAGATCAAAGGTCGTCCCCTAGTTAGTCCACATCGCAACACGTAGCGAACCATAGGCCCTCTTCGTAGTTATTTCATTATTATGTGTTTCAGGTAAGGCTGTGTTTCCAATAGTTTGACTCTATGTTGCATTAATCAAATAAGATAGGTCCCCTTCATCTTCCTCAATCATCTCTTCAAAGTGCCAGCCTAAGCCGCCAAAACTCCATTGCGCACGAGGACAAGAACAGAGAAGAAGGGGGGAGGAGCCGCCGGATCACGGGCGTGGCACCAACTCGTCATCAAAGGTGGAGTCAGCCAGCCCGAACCAGCCAACCAGCACCGTGGTGAGCGACCCGGTAGGCGTGCCCTCGCAGCCCGCGGTTTGATCCGGCGATGGCCGATAAAAGGCAAGAGGAGGGACTGCTTAGAGAGATGACCGAGGAGGAAGAACCAAGAGACACCAGCTGAGCTGAGACGTGCTGCAGTTGAATTGAGTCAGAGACGTGCTGCAGTAGAATTCAGAGAGAATTCAGATAAGCTGCGAGAGACGAGCTTCAGTTGAGTTGAGTAATAACCAGCGCTGACGACTGCGTTTTCGCCGCTGAACCTGAGCGAGGGCGTGCACGCAGGACACCAACGGCGTGCCGCGATCCCCGGACCTCCCTGCCCACCAGCTCTGTGGACCGTCTGCCCCTCATCCTTCCAGCCATTCCTGCCTGCAATTCCCATTCGTGTACGTGAGTTTGTTCTGTCTGTATTGTCCTGGGGATAAGTAAGCCTGTTTAAGAATTGCTCTGTGTCCTTCTGCTCCTTCCATTTCCTGTACTAGGGCATTGCCCGTACGTGGGTGCCCGTTCCTTGCCAATGCCCGTACTATATATATATCTAAAATTATATCCCCCCCCCCTCTATTTACATGAAATGGTTTGGTCCATTCGCAACGACCACAGAACCCCCCCCCCTCTATTTACATGCAATGGTTTGGTCCAAAGCGAACGGTTTGGTCCATTCGATGTGATTCGATGATTCGATGTGAATGGTTTGGTCCATTCGCAACGACCACAGAACCCCCCCCTCTATTTACATGAATGGTTTGGTCCATTCGCAAAGCCAAAGCGAACGACCACAGAACCCCCCCCTCTATTTACATGAATGGTTTGGTCCATTCGCAAAGCCAAAGCGAACGACCACAGAACCCCCCCCCCCCCTCTATTTACATGAATGGTTTGGTCCATTCGCAACGGCAAAGCGAACGGCGAACGGCTAAATCGCCATAGCTCGGTAAGTACTTGTCCGATTAATTTCAAACCTTGAAAAGGCACATCCTCGGGTCCCCAGCAATATACCTGGCAAGTTTCAAGTATATCGGACCGGTAGTTGTCGAGAAACAGCGGTCACAGACAAACGTACAGACGTACAGACGTACAAACGTACAGAGATTACTGGAATTATAGATAGATATACTCGCCCCTTTCATTTCCTTATAGTTAGTTAATAAACCTGTGTTCTTTCTTCTTACTTTGGTTTCATTCTCGTCCGATCGCTTTCGTGATTTCTTTCAATTGAGTATCTGTGGCGCGGTTTTGGCCGAACCGCTTTTAATCGGGTTTAGTCTCTTGGTAACCGCCCGAGTCGCAGCTCGCTTCGCTCGGCGCAATCCAACCACGCTGCAGCCTGGGTGGGAGTATTTCCTCGCTTACGGCCGGTGGTAGTACTTAGGTATTAAGACAAATTGGGCTTACAACCCTACTTACCATCGACTGGAAGTGACGTCATACCCCCAGGACCGGTTGGTCGGCCAGCTTAACAGGACAAGGGGATTAACCCCCCCTTGCTAACGGGAGTGCCGTCCCCCGGATCCGTAACAATATATCTATATATATATATATATATATATATATATATAGATGTGTATATATATATATATATATATATATATATATATATATATATATATATATATACATACATATACATATACATACATATACATATATATATATCTCTCTCAATATATAAAGGAGGAGTGTGTGTGTGTGTGTGTGTGTGTGTGTGTGTGTCTGTCTGGATGTCCGCTTATAACTCAAGAACTACACATCGGAGAAAGGTTTTAGACACAGATTCGGAATCAGCATAAAATCCTGGTGGTTATAGGCTACTCTGTATTTTAATAGCCGGCGAAGCCGGTGTTGTCAATAAACGAGTACGTATTATGTTGAAAACTTGATTATGCCTTGGCTCGAGAATCCGAAGCGCAGTGGGCGCAGCCATCTTGCGGAGGCGGAAGTATGCATAACAAATTGAAAACGTTCATTAGGAGTTTCTTTCACCCGTCGTCGTTTGATTCACAATCTTATGCACCTCCGATGTATTAATAAAATAATTTAAGACCAACATCGGCCCGCACGGGCCTAGTTATCTTCAACAAAACGCGTCACCAAGCACCGGACCCAATGAGAGTCGAGCATTTGCAAAAATATTTCTAAAAGGAAAGCACTCAATGGTGGGCGCCATCGACCGGATGCGGAAGTTTGCATAAAACAATTGCGAAAAAGTTCAATAGGAGCTTGTTTCACCCGTCGTTTTTGATTCACAATCTAATGAAACCTCTAATTAGTAATTAAAATACGTTAAGACCAACCTCGTTATCTTCAACGAAAATCATCATCAAACACCAGAACCAGAGATTCGAGCATTTGAAAAAATATTATTCCGCGTTTCGGACGGTGAAAACGGCGTCAAATATTTTAACATTGACGAAGAATTATTTTTTAGAAATCTCGCGGCCGTATGGGATAGTTTTTCACGGCCAGAAATATGGTATAAGCGGTTTACATATTTAGTTTAGAAATACGGATAGTTTTTCACGGCCGGAAATATACGAAGTTGACACGGAATTCTTCACCGAATTAATCACTGCAAGCTAACGTCTTCTGGTGGAGGAAGCTGCCGTGCCCGGAGGGTCAGAGAACCAGCCCTCGGACCAAGCTGGCGTCAGCGCTCGGACCTCCAGGAGGCGGCCCGACGGTTTGCCCCCGTGCCAACGTCCCGCCACGGTGGCCCCCAGTCCTACGTCCCCCCAGCGCTTCGCACAGCGGAGTACGTTTTTGTGCGTCATGACGCACACTGGGGGCCACTCCGGCCGCCGTACGACGGGCCCTTCCGGGTCCTGCGACGGGACGACAAGTCCTTCGTCGTCGACGTCGGCGGCAGGTCGGACCGGATTTCGGTGGACCGCCTCAATCCGGCGCACTTGGACGTCGACCAACCACCACGGTTGGCCCTTCCTCCGCGGCGAGGCCGCCCCCCGTCCACGGTTCCCCCTGCTCGACCCCCCCCGGACCCCCCCTCCCCCACGACCCTCCAGGGGTCGCTTCGGCCGGGTCATCAGGACCCCCCTTAAATTGACCCTGCCGGTGCAAGTCGATTCTGGGGGGGCGCGTGTAGCGGTTGCCGCTGAGCATACACAATCGCCTTACACCTGCCGATGACGCAACCAGGGAGCGATCACTGTACCGGGCTCACCCAGACCGCCCGGGCATGCCCAGACTCGCCTTTCCCGGGCATGCCCAGACTCGCCTTTCCCGGGCAAACGCTCCGATCGGCATGCCGCGCCCGGCTTGGGAGGCGTGGCTTCCGGCATGACGTGTTTGATTGTGCTTATATATATTGCTACCCGATAAACGGGCTTTTCAGAGTACCCGAGTTTTCGTTTTACCAATAAAGGAGCTCGGACGAATTCCCGTCTTTTGTCGAGTCAATCCTTTCGACACGCATAGGAGCACAGCTCCTCAATGCACTTTATATGATAACAATTTGTCCATGCGGTAGTCATGGGTTACCAACAGGTTTATTTTGATTATGATAATAATAATTTCGGATGTAGCCTCTGGCTGCTGGTTGCATCATTGCTGGGAGCGTGACTGTGCTGCAGATGCAGTGCCCCCTGTTTCCAGTAAGCTGGTACTCATTTTACCAACCTCGGAAGGATGGTAGCCTGTGTCGACGCACCTGGTGTTATTTAATTTAACGGCACCTTGACCGCCTACTCTTGCTCGCCTACTCTTCGCGAAGGACACCACGTGATCTTTAACGCCCACCAACTAATTCCGGCAGAAGGGACGTCAATTTAATGTCCATCCGAGGGACGACACACACATTGATCGCTTGACGCTTGCCCTGCCTGCGAAACACCTGTATGGCAGTTTATAGCTGGGTCGGGATTCGAACCGATTGGACCACAGGTGCCATCGAATGTGCAAAGCTGTGAATAAATTAGTCAAATAAAGTGGGAGGAAAGTGTCAAGTTTCTGAGAGATTTTGGATTTAAAAACCGCGACAAATTATTTTTTGCGCGTGGCCAATATAGAGCCTCGCGGCTCTGCAGACGCCATTATTTTCAAAATCGCATGACAGGAGGTCGTGAAGAGGGAAGAATAAGAAGAGGAAGAAGATCGCGGCAGGAAAAGAAAATCTCGCGAGAGTTCAATCCTCTCAAAATTCCTTCTTGGTCATATCGTCCTTTTTTGCGGCAGCCATGGGTCACCAACAGGTTTATCAGATGCATCCGCGGAAATTTGGACCTGGTTCACGCGGCTGGTACGGTCACTAACGTGGTTTTGTCTGCCGATCGCTGTCTTTCACGGAAGGTTTGGAGAAGGCTGCTTATTGTGGATCGGCGAAGGCTTAAACACGATGAAGGCCTAAACGTTAGGCCTCGGTTTGAAATCCACGTGTTTTTGTTTTAACGTTTAAAGACGTGTTTATTGCATTAATGTATCTTGTCTTTTATTAATGTATCTTGGTGTCTGATTAACCAAATCGGTAAGTTAGCATTTTGAGCGAAATGGTTTATTTATCGATGGAGTTTTATTTATATTTTCAACAAATATATTTAATATTTATATTGTCATTGAATGCAATGCCTTGAAAGGTGCCATAAGAGAACGATACTCGATAGTTATTGTCTGCTAGAACGATGTGTTTTGTTTAAAATATGCATCTTGTACATTTCCAAAATTAATTTCTTCCTCTTCTTCTTTCTCCTTACTATCCCTCCTACTACTCCCCCTCCTTGCTACTACTACTACTCCTTACTACTACTTACTCGGCACCACTACTCTTACTGCTTACTCCTTACTACTGCTTACTTACTACTACTACTCCTTACTGGTACTCCTTACTACTACTACTCCTTACTACTACTACTCCTTACTACTATTATGCACTACTACTTACTCCTTACTACTACTACTCCTTACTACTACTACTCCTTACTACTACTACTTACTACTACTACTCCTTGCTACTACTACTCCTTACTACTACTACTACTCACTACTACTACTCCTTACTACTACTACTACTTACTACCACTACTACTCCTTACTACTACTACTACTACTACTACTACTACTACTCACTACTACTACTCCTTACTACTACTACTACTCCTCACTACTCCCTACTACTACTACTTACTACTACGACACCTACTCCTTACTACACCTACTCCTTACTACACCTACTCCTTACTACACCTACTCCTTACTACTCCTCCTCCTTACTACTCCTTACTACTACTACGCTTTCTTTTTCTTCTGCATTTGCAGCCGGGTTTGTGCGAACCGACATGGCCTGATCCGCAAGTATGGCTTGAATATGTGCCGCCAGTGTTTCCGCCAGTATGCCAAGGATATTGGCTTCCAGAAGGTGAGCGTTGCGGGACCAAGGAGAGTTGTTGAGAGATTTTAGGGTTTGTGTTCAACTGCTTAATGGCTCTGGCCTTTGGCCAATGTTCTAAAACCGTTACCAAGTGTTCTAGACTGCTTTATGTTGCCGTTCATTGGGGGTGTGGGGGTGGCAAAAGGGTCTTTTATTTAGTTATTTCATGGCATTGATACAGTAGGCATCCCATGTGGGCTATCAAGCCTACACTCCAACATCAAATTAATTAAACTAGCAGCGGTACCCACCCTACGGGCGGGGCTTCAATTGGGAAGCCCAAATGAAAAGGCAAAATATCAGAAATTGAAGCTTTTCGTTGTGAGCTTCGACACTAACAACTCGGCGGGTATTTCAAACATTTTTGAAATACCCGCCGAACAAAAAACGACTCCTGCGAACAATTGACGACGCTTCCGAACCCCCGCGCATGTTTGGCGAACTTTTGGAGCCTAAGATACGAATGTTGGACTTTGCCATTTTTTCGACATTCGCATCCTTCGCGAACCGTTCGCGTGTCCCATGAAAACCCACCTTTAGACTTTATTCGAAAATAATGATTTTGATTTAAAATTTGCTACAACTATTTCGTTGTCGTTTCAACTTGGTTGAAAATTAATTTACCTTCGCTGATTTTGAGACCGCTTGTGTGCTTGGCGCAATTTGTCAACTTGCCTTTGCCGATTTTGAGACTATTTGGATCGAAAATTAGTTTGATCGTCATGAAATTTTCTGGAGATGTTGGGTATAGTTAGGCATTCTTAATAGTGAAGAGAAATTTTTTGCCAAATAACGATCGAAGGCAATTGTGTTAGTAACGTATCAATATATATATACACACACACACACACACACACACACACACACACACACACACACACACACACACACACACACACACACACATATACATACAGGGTGAGTCAAAAGTAGTGCCCGATTTCTGTTTTTATATATATATATATATATATATATATATATATATATATATATATATATATATATATATATATATATATATATATATATATATATATATATATATATTTCTGTCAGTTGATTGTTTGTTTGACATTTGTATTACAGTGCACAAGAAGGTATAAATAAATGAATGACTTGTTTATCTAACCATTTATTCGGGGGAAAATTATTACGGAAGTGTACGCGTTTTGTACACTTCTGTTGGCTCTACTTTTTTCTTGCAATTTTCGAAGTGCCCTCCCTTGTGATCGATGCACAATTGCAGCCGAGCAGGCACAGACTGTCACTATATATATATATATATATATATATATATATACTTTTTTCTTGCAATTTTCAAAGTGCCCTCCCTTGTGATCAATGCACAATTGCAGCCGAGCAGGCACAGAGTGGCACACACGCTTGCAGAGTTCGATATCGATTTCCTCAAACTTTGCAGTGATTTGAGCCTTCAATTCCTGAATGGGACGAGGCTTTTCACGATAAACAAGGTCTTTCATGAGCCCCCAAAGAAAGAAATCTGGAGGTGTAAGGTCTGGGGAGCATGCCGGCCACTCGATCGGACCGCGGTGGCCGATCCACTTTCCGGGAAAGTTTTCATCAAGCCACTGACGAACATGACGTCCATAATGAGGTGGAGCTCCATCTTGCTGGAAATAACAGTCCTGATCTTGTACCCTGGGCCAAAAGAAGGCTTGCAGCATATCCAGGTAAATTTCTGCAGTGACAGATCCCTCAAAGAAAAAGGGTCCAATTATCCCGAATGGAGATATGGCTGCCCAAACTGTCACGCCAGGTAAATTTACCTCTTTCTCAACTGTCACTCTTGGGTTCTCCGCAGCCCAGGAGACACAATTGTGTCTGTTAATTGTGCCGTTAAGCTTAAAAACATGCCTCATATGACCACCAGATGTTGTCCAGCATTGTGTCCTCTTCATCAAGTTCAGCCAAGAACTCTTCGCAAAATTTAAGATGCCGGTCGTCATCTCCATCATGAAGGGCATTAGACCATGGGCCAAGCAGTGGAAATACTTCTAGTTTATCATTTTCGTGACCCACATCTGGTAACCACGTGAATTTTTGTCTGATGGGAGATAAAAAATCATTGAACAAGAATTCACCACTCGGCAAGTCCAAAAGTTGCACACTAATTAGTATTCTTAATTAGTATTAATCATCCAGATGCACAGCACCCTCTTTTGTCAAGAAATTAAAAGTTATGTACAAACCTATGGAAAATAGACAAATTGAAACACAGCAACACTTACATGACAGAGAACGGTAAAAAAAAATCAATGAGCTACACATACACACACACACACACATACAAACACACGCACACACACACACAAAACCAGATACACACATGCACTCACCAATATATTTCTTTGGAAATGTTTTCAAAGGAATCATTGGCACTTCTAAGAAACTTTTCCTTGCAAAATTAATGTGCCCTATTTTACACACACACACACACGCACACACACATTTACATACACATACATCTTTTATTTTCAAAGTAATTATTGGCACTTCAACGAAATATATCTTTGCAAATGAGCCCAATTCATCCCACCCCACTCTCTCATCTCTCTGTCATATTATGATTAGATTATGTCATATTAGATTATGTTGGCACACTTTAGGGCTGTAGCAAAACAACATTTTTTTTTAATAAACAGTTTTCAAATTATTCATAGCTATTGGCCTAATGTAACCCAAAAGATAATAATCAGACTGTTGACTCATGGAAATACAGCCCTATTATAATATTCACAATGTCTGAGTCCAATCTGGGGGCCAAATAACAGGCTTCTCTGCTACCCTCTCATCCAGAACTTACACGTATATCTGTGTCACAACAGAGTAGCTAAATGGAATGAAGCTACAGCAGCAGGTTAACAGTGTGAAGTTGTGAACACTACACATCTTCATCTTCTGTGTCGGAGTCTTCATCTAAAGATTCTCCAGCCACTGGATTTTGGCAATCAGTGCACTTGCACAGATTAGTACATGGTACATTATGCTGCCGGCAAGAACATCTTCCCTTGTTTTTACCAGTTGGCATCTGGCAGTTTGTCTTTTTGCAAGTGCAGTACGTCAGTTCAAGCAAACTGCTAGGAGCAGGGGGTTGTTCACCCCAGACAACATCTAGACCTCCATCTTCCACTTTCCATCCATGTCCATGTGGGCTTGGAATGTCTGGGGTCTGCTCCAGACAGAGATGATGTACTGCAGCCTGGTAATTTGCTCTCTTTATGTGCTGTCTCAGTGAGTCCTGTGTTGGTGGAAGACGAGCTTCTGACTTAATCAGCATGAGGAACATGTTGTGCCGTGCTTTATTAACACTGTCGCATTCTTGTCCATACAACTGGCAAACAAATCTCTCAAGTCCAGAAAAAACATCCTCGCTCACTGTGAATGATCTCCCTAACTGTTCTAACTCGGACACAAGTCCTAACTCGGACATCTTACTAGTTATTCTTAGTCTATGTCAGTTAAGGACTAAGGAATGTGGCCTTGAACTGTGCACTCTCTGCCATTAACTTGTATGCTTTTGCTTTGGGCTTGCCATGGAAACTGCTAACAGAGTCACATCCAGTGAAACAATGGAATGAAATAAGTGCATTGCAAACATCTTCCCCGAGGTAGGTATTTATGGCAGACAAGCTCAGAGTCCTCCTGTTGTTGCCCCTTCCTGTATGGAATAACAACTCACTTCCTATCTCTTTTGCTCTCGCTACTCCTATGATAAAGACATCAGTATCCGGGCTCTTCATCACAACTGGATTAGAGGCACTTTCTGATGAAGTACCAGGATAATTTGTGGCTGCATACTGGGCATGAAGCAACAAGCGAGTGTCCGCTTCTTCATGGTTGCATCTCAAGCCTTGCACTTCATTCACAACCAGCACTCCATGGTCATCTTCCAGTTCATGACATTCTTCATCATGAGTCACAAAAATGTGGACCTCCTTGAGGACAGAACTTGGTCTGCTGCTCCAGGTTTTAAAGAAAAATCGTATTAGTTCTGCCTTGTTTTCACTGCCAGCAAGAAACTTTTTCCACTGCTGAGGCACCCGTTGGTCTTCCCCATAGATTTTTGTCATCAGACTTCCACTTGATCCTCTTTGTCCCCTCTCAGCATTTTTGATGCTCATGTTTCTGTACGTGTCTACCACAAAGTGTATAGATTCACTTCTTACCCTCCTTGCAAGATCAACAAGTTGTTTCAAGACATGATCAGCCAGTTGACCAAATGTAGATGGTATACTCGTCTGCTGAAGTTCTTGCATCATGGCCATAGCATCTATAATCCAGATGCTTCCTGAGGGGATCTCCGTGACTGGAGTTGGCTGAACTTGGGATTCAATATAGTGTAGTAAAGATGATTTCGTTGTCTTGTTCAGTGAACCATCTTGGTGTGCTAGAGAAAGTGGGAGAGGGCCCAAGTTGAAGGTAAGCATGTTTTCAATGTCTAGTTTCCTGACATTTGCAATGATAAGAAGTCGCTGGAAAAGATTTCTGTCTGCCTGCAGTGATACTTGTTTACCTTGCGCTTTGGTGTGAACTACCTTGTTCATTGACTTGAAAGTCTTTGTCTTTGATTTCTTTATTGGAGCAAATATATCTTGGGTGCCTTGCAGTCTCTCTTTGCAGTATGTTACAAGTTCTTCATCACCTTTCTCCCATGCCTTGATGTAGCATTCAGCAACATCTTTTGATGCAACCACCCCAGATGCAAGATGCAGTAGGTGATCATGAGACCCATCGAAGGGATTGATTATTGCATCAATCACACTCATCACTCTGCAAATATCTTCTTCATCTCTCTTGATGCGAGACGGCTGCAAGTCTTTCCGACCCTGTGTTATTTCGTCTTTACCTGCCATCTCTCCACACTTCTTTGATATGGCAGCCCGTTCTCGTTGAGAGAGAATCCATCGCGAGACGGCTCCTTTCTGTGTAGTGAAACCAATCATTCCACCTTTGGTCTTTGTGTCCCGATTACAGGTTTGTTCTATTGTTTGGTCGCATGCAGTCTGAGAAAATCCATGGCCATCTTGATGCTGGACAGAGAATCGTCCTTTGACAAACTCTTCATGGACAGCAGGGTGTAAGGCAGGTAGTTCACACATCTCGAGCCAGTACGCTGGTAGGTAATGGGAATAATTGATGTGGTCATAGGCAAAAAGCCAAGGAAGAAATGACCGAATGGATGATAGGTGCAGGTCCCAATTTCCTTATCTAGACTACCCTATTACTAGAATTAAAGTTAGATCTAACAAAAAGTTAGTCAAGATCTAGGTACTTACCTCCCACTTCTTTCATCATCATCGTCGACATGCCGCGGCTGTTTTGCCGGTGCCTCTGCCGCTGATACACAGTCCCAGCCATAGCGGTCTGCGTTGTGTGCTACTTTACTTTCGGGCGTGTTTTCGATTTCCTTCCAGAGATTAGCACATTCTTTGAATTTTTTGAAGGATTTCTCGGCAAGAGGAATAACCCTGCTGTGCGTTGCAATGACGTGCATACAGCAAAATCCAGATGATGTCCCTTCTGAATCATCGGCAGATGCACCACTGGCATCAGCATCCGAAGACGACATGAGCGTCGCCATGTTTGCTAGAGTCGCTTCTTTGAAACGCGTTATCTGATTGGCTGTTGCTTATGGGATAGTCCGATGCGTTTATGAAAGGACAACTATGACTGGATAATTTTAGCGAGGTCCTTGTCGAAATTATTGAGGTTTTTTTCCACTTTTTAAAATAATGGTGGAGTTCTGAGATTGCCGAGTTATATGGTATGCTTTTAAACATGTTTTTGGACAATAATATTTCAACATTGATTAGTTACTCGATGTGGGTCACGAAAGTTAAGAATTCTGACCGACGGCCCACGGTCTACATGCAGTAAGCGTGGAATGTAAGGTTTCCAGTTTTTCTGGTGAAAGATACGGATCACACTTGATTGGCTCACTTCCAACTCTGCAGATAAACAGCGAGTTGACTTTTGCGGACTTTGTTCCAGTCTCCTGATGGCTTCTTCAGCCTTAGCTACATTCGTTGCCATTTTCGGATGACCGGACTTCTTTGCAGTGGCTACCGACCCTGTTGCTTCAAATTTCTCGACAATCAATCGTATGTTTCTTCCCTGGGGTGGGTTAATATCGAATTCCTGTGCCAAACGGCATGCCGCCATCATTGGTTGTTCATTACATTTGTAGTAATGTTTCACGGCCGCAATGCGTGATTCATTGAAAGGTAATTCATGGTTCAATTTGGTGCAACTTCAGTAACTTTCCAAACTCGCAGCAATAACCTGAAAAACAAAAACAAATAAATAAATTAAGAAAATTAATAATCTGCAAGACAATTATGAACAACATGACATCCCAGAAAGAATCTGACAGCCGAAAAAACAAATCGGGGGGTGGGCGCTACTTTTGTGTGTGTGTGTGTGTGTGTGTGTGTGTGTGTGTGTGTGTGTGTGTGTGTGTGTGTGTGTGTGTGTGTGTGTGTGTGTGTGTGTGCGCACGCGCGTACGCGCGTACACACATACATATATATATATATATATACATACCCCGTTTTACGCCATTTCGCCCTACGTCAAATCCGACTTCATGCCACTCTTCCAGAGTAAATTTCAGTTCAGCGAACGTCATTATGTGCGACTTTACGTCACTCCTACGGACGTGAAAAAAATTAATTTTTCCTTAAAAATATTGTTGCGGATATGGGATTTGGCCTCCATCCATATCCGCTTGTAAATATTCCCCTATTTCCCCAATACTCCCCAACTATCCCCAATCCCCCATTCCCTAGTCCCATTGTCTGTAAACAACACTCTGTAGCCCCGACCTTCCCCTTTTTCCCCCATTAAATGTCGTGCCCAGGTTCACCGCATCTCACGTAGACAACTATAGGACATCTTGCTAGTTATTCTTAGTCTATGTCAGTTAAGGACTCGTTTCCATTAATTCTGACTCTTCGTTGCACCAGAATGTGATTGTATGGCACCAGTAGTAAGTTTAGGACCTCCCAATACCTCCCCGCATCTCTTCCTCATGAAACAACAACACCAACAACAACAGCGGCGCGGGGAGTGCGCGTCCTCACTCCGGCTTGGTTAGCCGCCATTGACCATGTGCTCCGACGGGGTTACCACAAAGGGGCTCACTGTCAGCTCCTCGTCAAGGGCGGAGCCCGGTAACCCCCCGCACCCAATAAGAAGCGGCGGACCGATTCCATCTGGGGCGGAGCTAACGAGCCGAGGGCGTGTCACTCCCCGCGGGACATGCGCAGGAAGACGGAGGTGACGTCAGATGCGCCTCAGCTACGAAGAAGAAAGGACGCCACCTCCTAGCGCTGAGAGATACCTCCCGCATCTCTGGACCGGACCGAGTCGATTCTGCCCCTGAGCCAAGGTGCACCTTGAGCCATCGACTGCCTGCCCTCCCCTGCCATCAATCCCTGTGTGAGTCAGTCTTGTCCCGTTTGTCTGTGGTCTGTCGGGAATAAGATAAGACCGTGTATAAGTGCCCATCTTTCTGTGCTGTACCTCTGTGCCGTGTAATCTAAACGTTCTGCATAACCCATATTATATCCTCCTCCGGAGGTCTTGAGAACTGTACCCCTGGTGTCGTGTCATTTAACCCAGCCGTTGTGTCCTTTCCTTCATTGATCTAGCATAGCGCGATTCGGCCAACGTTCGAGTGTAATCGGGTAACTTGTGCGAACACGGCGGCCATTCCGCTCGGCCCATCATAACATCTAAGTCGTGTCCGTAACAATATATTTAAAATAAATAAAATAGTACATAAATTAACAATAAAAGAAGCTAAAAAACAATTTAAAATACAATAAAAAGCACATTAAAAACATTTTTAAAATGTATGTACAGTATACTGTACGTACGCGCAGCTGCTGGTTCTCACTCAAAACAGAGGTGACGTACAGTATTCCTTTACTGTGTCTGTGTTAGCCATGGGTCCTAAGAAGGATAGTGCTAGTGTTTCCAAGCGTAATGTGGTTACGATGGAAGATAAGTTAAATCTGATTAAAAGGTATGAAAAAGGTGAAAAAGTGTCGGTGCTAGCGCATAGACCTTATCGCGAATCGGAGCCGCAATGCATCATGGGATCGGAAAGGGGCAATAGCGCCGCCGGCGGTCGCTGTCACTTTGACAGACTGCTTGTTTACATTGACACACTACGTCAGGGTTGGGGAACCTTTTTCCTCTCAAGGGCCATTTCGAGTTTTAGAACATCCTTCGAGGGCCATGCTAAATTATTGAATACATATATCGGACTCACCTAATGCGATGGCTGGAACTGTTTCTCTTTGGCGAGGCGTTTGGTGTCGGGTGGTAGTGATGATGATGCTACTCGCAGCTGCTTTTGCAGGTTTGGGTCAGTCAGTCTTGAGCGGAACCGAGTCTTTGCAAGAGTCAGTTTTGAAAAGAACTGCTCACAGCTGTAGGTCGTCCCAAACAGTGATGCAAACTTCAGTGCATGTCTCCTCAGAATGGGAAAATCCTCAGCACGTACATACAGTTTGTAGAACTCGAGCAAAGGGAGGTTGTTGTACCTAGCTTTGAGCTCGTCATTGCTTTGCAGCTCAATGATTTCGTGTTGTAGGTTGTCAGGCACATCAGCTGGTTCCACATTAAACGGCGTGGCAAATATGTTCAGTTCCCTTTGTTTACTTTTCATGTCCTGGAACCTCTCTCCAAATGCCTGGAGGAGTTTTGCACACTCAGCAGCATATTCAGATGTCACAGCAGGCTTTTGTTCTTGCAGAGTGGGAAAGTGGATAGTGTTTCCCCTTTCCAGTTGCACTTGCCACAGCTTTAGTTTAGCTTCAAATGATTTCACATGTGATTGCAGAGAGCTGAGAAGCTGGTTGGGACCTTGGAGCTTGACGTTCAGCTCTGACAGGTACTTGGTAATGTCCACCATGAAGCCCAAATCACACAGCCACTTGCTATCACTGAGTTCCATGACAGGTTTCCCCTTCATCTCAATGAACTGTTTCACTTCTTCTCTCAGTGAGTAAAACCGTGTGAGCAATGAGCATATTTCCGCGACTCGGCCACCGCACCTCACAGTGGTAAACCAGATCTCCGTACTCTGACTCTAGTTCACTCAGTAGCTCCTTGAACTGGCGGCTGTTCAGCCCTCTGCTTTTGATGATGTTTATGGTGGAAACGACAGTTGTCATCACATTGTTGAGCTTCAGGGACTGTGCACACAGATTCTCTTGGTGTATGATACAGTGGCATACAACTAACTCACTTGGATCGAGACTGAGACGACTCATTTCTTTTTTGAACAATGCAGTCAATCCCTTTTGCATGCCAACCATGGCTGGGGCTCCATCCGTGGCCAGGCCACTTAACTTGTCAAACTGCAGTTCGAATTTGTTCATAGCCAAAACAACTTGCTCAAACAAATCCTCACCTTTGGTGGTGCCATGCATGGCTTGCAAAGACAGCAACCCCTCCCTCGTATCAAACTCAGCTGTAATCCCCCGCACAAAAATGGCTAGTTGGGCGGTGTTTGTTATGTCCGTTGTCTTATCGCAGGCCAGAGAGAAAAACTGGAAATCTCTTGCGGTGTCCTTCAGTGTTTTCTCAATATCTTGTGCCATGCCAGTAATCCGATCTGAGACAGTTCTTCGAGATAAACTGACACTTTGGAACAATTTTACTTTGTCCGGTGCGAGCAGCTCCGCAGCGGCAACAAGGCACTCCTTCACAAATTCTCCTTCTGAATGCGGCATCAGCTTCTTAGTGATTAGCTCACTCACCACAAAACTAGCATGCGTAG
The DNA here is from genome assembly GCF_964187855.1 of Myxine glutinosa. Classification (NCBI taxonomy): domain Eukaryota; kingdom Metazoa; phylum Chordata; class Myxini; order Myxiniformes; family Myxinidae; genus Myxine; species Myxine glutinosa. Next base: position 70,364,361 of record NC_136271.1, on the reverse strand, counting down.
TGTTGTCTCGGTCAGATTGTGGTCTTATGAAGACTGCTTGTTGAGCACCAAAACTCCGCCGAAGAACGTTAACTTTATCCAAGTGCATTTGTCCTTTCAACTCGTCCAGTTCAGCATGTTTCGAGCTGTAATGACGCTCGAGGTTGGCCTTTTTCATCACCGAGAGCGCTTCCCGACAAACTAGGCATACTGGCTTGCCTTTTACTTCCACAAAGAAATAATCGTTTGCCCATTTCTCTTGGAAAGCGCGACATTCCGCATCTACCTTTCTTTTCTTGTTAGTCGCCATGTTTGCATATACTGAATGAAATGATGACATGAGATCACGCGATCACTTGACTGTCCGGAAGGTCGCATATCACAGTTACGATTAATCGCAAATTAGTTTTAATTTGATGGCAATTATTCTGTTAGCACCAACATATTTTGCCAACGTCAAATAAATGAATAAGTTCTCAAATGTGCCATCCGAGGCAGCGTCTGCTCACCACGTTCGCATTCGTTGACTGTTACAACACGTGAAAGCTCGCTCCTCTCTGATTGGTTGAATCGTTTTTGGCCATAACTTGGTTACCCTTTGTCCGATTAATTTAAAACCTTGAAAAGGAGAGATTACTGGAATTATAGATAGATGAATTGCCTCGCGGGCCGGATCAAACGGTCTCGCGGGCCGTATACGGCCCGGAGGCCGGAGGTTCCCCACCCCAGCACTACTTGATCCTTACCACTTTAAACTATTTTTCGGACTTTTTTTCCTGTGACAAATTAACTGTGAACTGTGAACTGTGAACTGTGATCAGCTCATGAGCCAGTATTTGCAAGCCAAGGACACCGTCGCAAAACTGAAAGCCACCATTGCAGTATGTAACAAGAAGCTTACTGTTTCAGACGTAGCAAACTGTGATGAACTTGTGAAACTTTATACAGGTTTACCTAGTTATGACCTGTTTAAGTGGTTATTAGCAGAAATATCCCCTCATGCACAGAACCTTCATTATTATAAGGGGAAATTATCAATGGAAGACAAGACCTGGCAAATAAACAATACTACAAAACTCGGAGTTAAGCGATCTCAATCTTTGGAGGGTCAACTACTCGTGACACGCATGAAGCTTTGGCTTAATCTTCGCGAGGAGGACCTCGCATTTTGCTTTGGATTAGGACAAAGCACCGTCTCCAAAGTTTTGTTCGCAAGTGTACAGCCAATATAAGTCGAGACCTCATGAGAAGTCTCGCGAGATCACGGCGAGGTCACGTCTTTTCGAAGCTGCTCCATGCGCTCACGCTTTCGAAGCTAAGTGATATTTCTCAATCGTGTTTTTGTCGAGACTGTATCTATCCTTCGGTGTATGTACCTATAGCGTATCTTTTGGAAAATTTTCGGTGCTAATTTTTCGTACATGTATACACAATCGTCTGTTAATGGTATCGAGTATTCTGCGGCCTAGTACTCGTAGGCTTGGACTACCGTACCGTCTCCGACCTTGTGGTTTATTTTTCTCTCAGCGATTCGTCGAATGCGCTGAAATTATTTTCGTTCACTGTTTCGTCCCAGTCGTTCGCCCCGTACCTCCTTGTTTAATATCTGTACTCACAAAAAAAAAAAAAAAAACCCCAAAAAAACTATTTCCTTCCCAGGTCTTATTCGTTTATTTGTTCTTTTTGTTCGTTCGTTCTTCGTTCGCGATCACGCGGTTAGAAATGTATAATCTCTCCCCTGAACAACTATTTTCTCTCATATATTATAACACCCTTTTCTTCTTTTCCTACAAAAGGATGCTTTCGTCTTGCTCACCAAATCTATTCATTCCAAAAAATATATATAATACCATCTCTTACAGTTCCTCCTTTCTACATTCCCTAAACTATCCAGAACTCCATCCCTCCTCCAGTGTCCTCAAACGTATTTTTGACTCGAAGGTCTCAAACTCATTTTGCAAAAAATGTTCGTTTCCCATGAATCGTACACTTTTCAAAATCCAATCTCACCCCTCCCCTCCAAATCCTCCCCATCACCCATCCCTTTCAAATCTTCCCCCTTGCCCCTTCCCTCCCCTCCCTCCTAAACTCCCCCCACACCCCTCCCCTCCGAGACTCTCCCTCGCTCCTCCCCTCCTAGACTCCCCTCTCACCCCTCCTCCTCAAAGCATCCTCCCTGCTTCTTCCTCCTTCCAACTTTCACCTTCATCTCCCCAAACCTTCTGCCTTGCTCTTCCCCCTCCTCAAATAACACCTCACTGTGCCTCACCCAATCTCCATCAAACCTTTTGTCTGCCCCATTCTTCCCTTTCTCCAAGCTATTCTGAAATCTCTGACACACCTTCAACAGCTCTCCCTACCTCTTCCTCCTCTTCCACATCTTACCCTACCCCTCCCCCCCCCCTGTTCTGGACCCGATGCTCCCCCTTCCTCTTCATTAACGGTATGGACCTCAAACATCCGGGGCCTTCGCTCAAACTTGACTGACCTCTCCATACAGGTTGCTTCTGACAAACCAGATGTGATCTGCTTAACAGAAACTTTCCTCCTTCATGATGTCTCTGATGCCTTGGTATCTCTCCCAGGTTACTCCCTCCTCCGGTATGATAGACCTGAGCCTCGTCCTGGAGGTGGGGTTGCTATCTTTATAAAAAACTCTTCCTCACTCGCCCTCCACTGCCCTCTCTCCACCTCACCCCCAGGAATACCTTTGGCTACGGCTTCCCCTTCGCTCCCACCTTTTGTTCATATGTGTGTTGTACCGTCCACCAATCAGCGATGACTCCATCTACATCTCACTGTCTGATAATATGGACCAACTTCTATCTACCCATCCCAACTCTCTCTTCCTCATATGTGGTGATTTCAATTGTCACCATGCCAGTTGGCTGGGTGTGGGAACCTCTCTCACCAGCCATGGCTCTTCAGCAAAGGACTTCTGCGACTCACTGGGACTGACACAATCTGTCAATTTCCCGACCCGGATCTCAGTCAACGGAGCATCTTCTCTTCTGGATTTGGTTATGACAAACTTCCCTGAAAATGTCTGCTGCTCTTCTTCTGCTCCAATCGGCTCATCTGATCATGTGCTTGTCAAAGTGGACATCTCTCTGACCATTCTCAGAGAGCCTCCTCAGCGTCGACGAGTCTGGCATTTCACTCAGGCCAACTGGCACGGTCTTCAAGCAGCCATCAATCATCTGGACTGGTCTCCCATCTCTACCGCCTCTGACATCAACTCATCCTGGGAATTCTTTCAAAGTAAATTGCTCTCTCTCATGCACAGATTTATACCATCTCGTCTTCAGTTGTCATACCCTTCCTCCCGTCCATGGTACACGGAATCTTGTGGTGAGGCTGTTGCCCTGAAACAACTTGCTTTCGTCTCCTGGAAAGCAAATCCAACGGAAGGAAATCTCATTTCCTTTCACAAAGCCCGAAACAAGTGTGTGTCCACCCTCAGGAGAGCCAGGAAACAATATCTCACCATTCTCAAGACCGAACTCTCTTATCTGTCTCCCTCTTCCAAATCCTGGTGGCGTCTGGTCAAATCTGTTTCTGGTGTTTGTTCCCCCTCCATCCCCTCCCTCACCTCAAATGGCTTAACGGCTGACTCCGCACGTGAAAAAGCTGAATGCCTCAACTCTGTGTTTGCCTCTAAATCTTGTGTCCCAAACCCATCCCTCTCTGTACCCACCGTACCCAGTCGTACCCAGCTGCTCCTGGACTATGTGTCCTTTCCTCCTGACAAGGTGGAAAAGTTTCTGGCAACCCTCGACTCTGATTCTGCAACTGGTCATGACGGCATCAGCCCACGGGTCCTAAAATCATGTTCTTCTGCACTTTCACTCCCTCTTTCTGTTCTCTTCACCCTCTCTTTTGCTCAAGGTCATCTGCCATCTGCTTGGAAATCAGCCAACATCACCGCTTTGCACAAAAAAGGTGCAAAAACAGATCCCAGCAACTACAGACCAATCAGCCTTCTCCCAATTATCAGCAAAGTCATGGAATCCATCATTGCTTCAGATATTAAATCTTTCCTCTTCTCCAATGGCTTGATCTCTGATCATCAATTTGGTTTCAGACCTGGTCACTCTACTCTGGACATGCTGCTTCTGCTTTCTCAACAATGGATGGAGGTCCTCAACGCCAAACAGGAAATTAGAGCTGTCTCCCTTGACATTTCACGTGCCTTCGATACGGTCTGGCACCCTGCTCTGCTCTCCAAACTCTCCTCCTTTGGTATCCATGGAAATCTCCACGCATGGCTGGCGGACTTCCTCTCTGGTCGTAGTCAACGTGTGGCCCTGAATGGGTTTCTCTCATCTCCTCTTCCTGTTCAGGCTGGAGTTCCCCAAGGTAGTGTTCTGGGCCCTGTGCTTTTTCTGGTCTTCATCAATGATCTCTCTGACTCTCTTGAAAATCCTCTCTATCTCTTTGCTGACGACTCTACTCTCTGTCGCTCCATTCCTCATCCCTCAGATCGGCAGTCTGCAGCCTCCTCACTCTCTGCAGACCTGGACAAAATCACAGACTGGTCAAACAAGTGGAACATGTCTTTCAATCCTGACAAATCTCACACTCTTACAATGTCTCTCCGAAAGGACCGACTGGACAACCCTCCCATCTACTTTCTCAACAATCCTCTCCAAGAAGTTCTGTCGCTCAAGCTTTTGGGTCTCACTATCTGCCATGATCTTTCTTGGGAAAACCACATTTCCAAGCTGGCCTCCAAAGCCAGTCGCCGACTGGGCATCCTCCGTCGTGCGAAGTCCTTCCTTGGCACACCTGAGCTCCTCACCACATACAAGGCTTTCATCCGCAGCTCAATGGAATACTGTTCCCCCCTCTGGGCTGGTGCTCCTGCCTCACACCTTGCTCGGCTTCACGCTGTTGAGGCCAAAGCTTTCAGAATCATTGGAATCTCCTGCGATGTAGTCAACGCCGAGGGCCTTTCACTCACTCACCGCAGGCAGGTTGGTGGTCTTTCTGTCTTCTACCGACTCCTCTCCGGCCTTGCTCCCCCAGCTCTCTCTGTGCTCTGTCCCCCCAATATTCCTTCAGGTCGCACAAGATCTGCCTGCAACCCTCTTCTGGTTAAACTGACAAAGTCTAGGCTCTCTGCTCACCTTCACTCTTTCATTCCCCTTTTCTCCCGCCTCTGGAACAAACTCCCCCACTCCCTTCAATCCCACTCCTCCCTCCAGGTCTTTAAAACAGCTGTTCACCACCATCTCTTATCTTCCCCCATCGAAAACCTTGATCTTTTCTACCCCCGGTAATTCACCCCAGAGTCCTTGCAGTGTTCATATGTTTTAATCCTCTCCCACCTCCCCCCAAGTCCTCCCGATGTCCCTGCTCTCAAATGTTGTGTTTGTGTCCTTCCCCCTCTCTTTTGTGTCCTTCCCCCTCTCTCCCCATCTTGTCTACCGCTCCCGATGTTATTTGTTTTATGTGTCTGTTTGTCTTTCTGTGTGATTAATGTTAGCTCTTTCACGAGCCTCGATCAAAAAAAAAACCTTGAAAAGGCACATCCTCGGGTCCCCAGCAATATACCTGGCAAGTTTAAAGTATATCGGACCCGTGGTTGTCGAGAAACAGCGGTCACAGACAAACAAACAAACGTACAAACGTACAAACAAACACACAGAGATTACTGGAATTATAGATAGATACAGTATATATTACTTCGGTGCCCGGCAATGGCCGGGTGCCCCCTTCGATGCCCGGCAATGACGATATGCAGCGCCTGGAGATGGCATAGGAAAGGTGCGGTGTACAACAAACAAACAACCAGAGTGAAAACTGAGTACTCCCTTTCAGCGTGCGTCATTGCCGAGCCCCCTTCGGTGCCTGGCAATGACGTATGACGTATGGCGTATGCAGTGCCTGGAGATGGCAAACGAAAGGAGAGGTGTACAATAATCATTAAGAAATTAAATTATTAATCAATTCGGTCACAGAACACAAAAACCACCACCATTTCATCAGAATCTGTAACTTTAAAAAAAACAATTTTTTTTTTAGTCATTAATCGAATAATTAAATAATTAATTGATGAATTGGTTAATAAATAAATCAAAAATAGCCTTTGCAGCCAAATCACCAGGTCATTGGCATGTCCAAATATGAGCTTCCTAACTCAAAAGGTGCCTGAGTTAATGGGCAGAAGAGAAAGGAAATGTAATTAATTAAATAAATTAAATAAATAATTAAATAAATAAATAAGTACTTAATTAATCGCTAATAATTAAATAACTCCTCAATTAATTGATTAATCAAAAAACAAAAAATACTGTTTTTGACAAAGGACTTGCTCACTATTGTGCCAAAATTTCAGCTTCCTAGCTCAAAGGATGGCTGAGATATCACCCGGACAAACAACCAAGAAAACAAACAAACAAGAAAGAAAGAAAGAAAGAAAACAACCAGAGTGAAAACTGAGTACTCACTTTCAGCATGCGTCACTGCTGAGCCCCCTTCGGTGCCTGGCAATGACGTTTTGCAATGCCTGGAGATGGCAGAGTAAAGGAGCGTTGTACAATACATAAAATGCCATAGACCCCATGGTTTTAGTAATTTTGATGTATGGCGTTAAAGGCTGTCAGTCTGCCATCTTTGGTCAGATTACAAAACAAAATCTTCTGCATATGGATAATCGCATGTATTGTCTTTGTGCCAAGTTTAAACAAGATCGGTAAATGCGTGTCTGAGAAATGGTCGACGGATGAGTCTAACCAAGTCGGACCAAGTCCAACAACAACAGACAACAACAGGCATTTTAAAAGGCCATTTTCCCTGCAAGAGCGGGGGTTGGCCTTGCGGTCCCCATGACAATGTTCTCCATTTTGCCCTATTTTCTGCATCTCCCCTTGTTAACCCCCTGGCCCGCATTTCTTCTTCGACCATCTTCAGCCAAGTCTTTCTCGGTCTTCCCCGTCCTCGACTTCCTTCCACATTCATTTCCATTACTCTTCTCAGCCAGTCACTTTCATCCTTCCTCAACACATGACCAAACCATCTCAAACTGTTTCTCTTCACAGCATCCATCACAGGCTCTATTCCCATCATCTTTCGCAATTCATCATTTGTCTTCCTCTCTCGCAACGATGCTCCACACATCCACCGAACCATTCGCATTTCCACCCTTTCCAGCCTTCGTTGCTGCTCTACATTCATTACCCATGTCTCGCTCCCATAAATCATAACACTTCTCACACATGCAGCATACACCTTTCCCTTCAGCTTCAACGACACTCTCCTCCTCGTCAGCACGCCACTCAGTTCCCGAAACTTCTTCCATGCACATCTCACTCGAGCAACCGTTGCCGAGTCTGATCCACCTTCTCCATTCAGCATGTCTCCTAGGCAACAAAATGTTTTCACACCTTCCAGCTTCACGCCGTCTCCAAGATCCAACTCAACATTTCCTCCCTCTGCAGCTCCCTCTGTGCACACCTTACACTTGAATGTAGCTGCCACACTGGTTAATGACACTCTAAAACCACTACATTTTTGATGAACCCACTCAGCACACAGCGCACATTGTACATTGAATTGAGTTCACTTGACACCCTTCCTGCACATAGCACATGGCCACTTCCCAGTTCTTTTCACCTCACCACATGCTTTACCACTTGCCATCACCTTTGTTTTTCCGATATTCACCTTCAGACCTTTCGTTCCTTCCACTTGTTCATCTTCTCCTTCAGTCCATCCATACTTTCTGCAATCAACACCAGATCATCTGCATACAACAACTCACACGGTAAACCCTCCTTTATGTTCCGAGCCAGCACCTCCATCACAGCTACAAATAGTAGTCGACTTCGTACCGACCCCTGATGCACTCCCACCTTCACCTCAAACTCACCACTGTTCCCGTCCTTCGTCCTTACAGCTGTGCGCGCTCTTTTGTACATTGCCATCACTACTCTGATCAACCATTCCTCCACTCCTAACTTCCTCAATGCCCATTTCACTACTTCATGTGGAACCCTATCGAATACTTTCTCCAGATCAACAAACCCAAGAAACAACTTCTTCCTCTTCTCCATGTACTTCTCCTGCAACTGCCTCACAATAAAAAGCGCGTCTGTCATTCCTCTTCCTGGTATAAATCCAAACTGCATTTCGTCAATCTTCACTTTCTTCCTTATCCTCCTCTCCAACACCCTTTCCAATACCTTCATTCCATGCTCCAATAACTTTATCGCTCGATACGAACCACAGTCCAGAGGGTCACCTTTCCCCTTGTATAGAGGGACGAGGGTACTCGGTTCCCAATCCACTGGAATGCAGCCTTCTTTCACCACCAGATTACAGATCTCTGTCATTCTCTTCACACCCCAATTTCCCGCTGCCTTCAACATATCTCCCACAACTCCTGTCGGCCCTCCCGCTTTTCTACTCTTCATTGCTTTAATCGCTTCCTCAACTTCCTTCTTCTGGTTATCTTCTCTGCCGGTCCTAAAACTGGGTTACTCTCCATGTTGCCATCCCATTCATTCTCTGCATTCAACAGTATTTCCATATATCTCTTCCATCTTCCTTTAATTCCATCTGGGACCACAACGATTTGTCCCACTTCATCCTTCAAGCAACTCACCCCCATCACATCACACCTCTCTTTCGCTATCTGCTTTGCCATCCTGAATACCGCTCTCTGACCCTCTTCCAAATGTAAGCGTTCTCCGAACATTTTCCCACATGCCTCCTGCGCCTTTGCTACCTCTTTCTTTGCAGCCTTCTTGGCTGCCTTATAACTTTCATGCTCTTCCTTTTCTGCCCCCATACCCTTCGCCTTCTGCCCACTCCTTGAACTTCTTCCTCTTCTCTTCAATCTTCTTTCCAACTTCATCATCCCACCACCATGTTTCCGAGTGCCTCGGTGGTCCTTTTGTCCTTCGACATACCTCACCAACGACATACCTCACCGAGAAGGTATCGACATACCTTCTCGGTTGGTACTTCACCCGCCGAGCTCTCCTCGCACCTTTCAACCTTATGTCGCAGACAACCAAGTGGTGCTGTGAAACAGCCTCCTCCCCTGGGATCACCTTTGTGTCCTGGAGGTGCCCCCTATCTCGCCTACGCACCATCAGGTAGTCAACGGTTGTCGTCGACCCACCTGACGTGTATGTAACAAGCTTATTATCCTTTTTCTGGAACTGAGTATTACAAGTCTAACGGGGACAAATAATATACACAAAACAACTCGTTCGTTCATAACCCTGGAAGTACCGTTGGCAGCGTTGGTTTGCTTATGACAGTATCAGGGAGGAATTAAGATCTCTATTTTTCAGACTAATTCATAGTTTTGATAACTATCATAGTTTATCTGGCTTCTTATTGCACTCCAAATCGACTTATCTGTGATCCTTGCTTGGTCATCCAGTTTGGAGGGACGGCCTGATCTAGGCAGCTGCTTGGTGGTACCAAATGTCTTCATGATTGTCTTGACTGTGCTCCAAGAGATATTCAAGGCCTTTGAAATATTTTTATACCCATCCCCTGATCTGTTGAAACCTTCAGGAACAGCTGATTTTATTCTGAAATATGATTATGAAATATGAAGGTGATTGGTTACATCTGAGCTAATTTACAATTGACATTATAAAGGGAGTAGGTGTGAAAACATTTTGCTACCTCGGAGACATGCTGAATGGAGAAGGTGGATCAGACTCGGCAACGGTTGCTAGAGTGAGATGTGCATGGAAGAAGTTTTGGGAACTGAGTGGTGTGCTGATGATGAGGGGAGTGTCGTTGAAGCTGAAGGGAAAGGTGTATGCTGCATGTGTGAGAAGTGTTATGATTTATGGGAGCGAGACATGGGTAATGAACGTAGAGCAGCAACGAAGGTTGGAAAGGGTCGAAATGCGAATGGTTCGACGGATGTGCGGAGTATCATTGAGAGAGAGAGAGGAAGACAAATGATGAATTGCGAAAGATGATGGGAATAGAGCCTGTGATTGATGCTGTGAAGAGGAACAGGTTGAGATGGTTTGGTCATGTGTTGAAGGATGAAAGTGACTGGTTGAGAAGAGTGATGGAAATGAATGTAGAAGGAAGTAGAGGACGGGGAAGACCGAGAAAGACTTGGCTAAAGATGGTGGAAGAAGAAATGCGGGCAAGGGGGTTAACAAGGAGAGATGCAGAAAATAGGGCAAAATGGAGAAGATTGTCATGGGGACCGCAAGGCTAACCCCCGCTCTAGCAGGGAAAATGGCCTTTAAAATGCATGTTGTTGTTGTTGTTGTATTATAAAGGGAGTGGACGCTCTAGTTTTGTATTTCTAGTTTTGGAAACTAAGATAATCTCGTTTTGTATTTTAAATGAATTTTCTGAAATATGTAGAATTTGTTTTTCACTTGGAAGTTGTGGGTTACAATGTGTAAATAAAGGTGGAAAAAAGTCTGATTTGATGCAATTTAATTTCAGTCTATAAGGCCAGAAAAGGTGAAAAATTTGAAATGGGGGTGTAGACTTAATATTGAAACTGTATACCAAAAAAAAAGAAAAAAAAAAAAAAAGAATGGACAAGAACAAGTGGGTCTTTTTGAACCCCAGACAGAATTTGCTTGTAATGCTGTGCAGCAAGATGGAATCAAACTAATGGTAAGCAAACTCGGTAAACTAAATAGGTAAGCAAAATAATGAAACATGAAATACATTGTTAATAAACTAACATAGAAATATCACATCAAAATGTGTCTGGTGTCTCAAAACACTCCTGTTGGTAGGTAGGACGAGGGAAGAAAAAAAAATCCCACAAAACACGTTTTTTTATTTATTTATTATTTTATTTATTTATTATTATTAAATAAAAATAGAATAAACCGAACATTTTTTTGCCTAAAAACACTCCCTGGCACTTTGATGAAACCCCTGAAAGTTTGACGAAGATCAGTTCCGCCATCTTTGAGAAAAATGGCAGCACACGTGCATGCATGCACACACAGACATGTGGCTCTCTTATAATAGATACAGTCAACGTTATAATAGGAGAAAACGCTCGTGGAGGCATTTTGTAAATTGATGCTCCTAACATCCATCCGTATGTCGCAACTCCTGAATATCTGAGATTTTTTTTTTTACATGGCAGTGAATAAAACACCTTGTTTGTCTGTGCTTTCCCCACTGTTCTCATCTGCACCCCTTCTCTGAGTGAATTCAAGTTTATAAACTCTTAGATTTAATTTATACGGTGTAGATGTATTGTAGATTTGATGTGCCAAATGGATTCCTGTGTCCAAGTTCCTTTTGTACCCACCTTGACCCGCCTTCTCGGATCATTTTAGTGACATTTATTTGTGGGAAGACTGATTATTCCAAGAGTGATTGAATCTTGTTGTCTTAAGCTTATTTTGCTTGAAGTGCAAGATTAGGGAAATCTGGCCTCTATGTTTTATGCAGTATACTGTCATGTGATCACCATTTGCATGCTAAAGTCTGACACCCGTGCCTGCCCGTAAGACATCTGGAGGCCTGATGTTCAATTTTTAGCATGCTTTTGTACATCTGTAATCTTCTTTTTTTTTTTTTCTCATTATACTTTCCCTCTGCTTTTGTTTTTTCAGTTGGACTAGTGCTGCAGATGGTCCTCTTACAATGCCTGGTTGCGTTGTACCTTGCATCCACATTCCGAGCTTGTCAGGATGTTCAACTATGACTGCCGTATCAGCATGATTTGAATAAAAAAATGACATCTCATTGTTGTTTTTGGTCATTTGTTAATGAATCTATCCAAGCAGCTGATTTATTCTTTCTCCTTGTTTTTGTTACCCTCACCTGAGGAGAGGGTATTGCATTTGAGTCCGTTTGTTTCGCTGTCTGTTTGTTTGTTTGTCCGCATAGAATGAATGATTTTCTCTGCAATTGTTGGTCCGATTGGCAGGAAATTTTCACCATAGGTGCAACTCCACATGTATAATTTCTAATGATAATTATGATGTCATAGGTCATGTGGTGGTATGGGCGCCTTCTTGGAAAAACTGAAAATCTTTGCACCTCTATCTCCAAAAGCGCTGCATAGACAAAATTGAGACATGGCCCATTGTAAAGAACTCTCCATGGGGAATAAAATATGTTGTCGAATTATGACGTCATAATGCACCTATGAGGAGTAGAAAACTTCATCCGATAAAGATGAAATTTCTTGAGCGTCATCGAGGGATAAATTGGTGGAGGAAAAAAAGAAGATTTCATCAGTCACGTGGTTCAGCTGCCATCTTGAAAAAAACCGAAAAAAATGCACCTCTATCTCCGAAAGTGCTGCATCGGAAAAATTGAGACATGGCTTATTGTAAAGAGGCTAACCCCCGCCTCAAGGCTAACTAGCCTCAAGGCTAACCCCCGCTCTAGCAGGGAAAATGGCCTTTAAAATGCATGTTGTTGTTGTTGTTGCTCATTGTAAAGAACTCTCCATGTGGAATAACATATGTTAATGATGATATCGGTGCTTCCATTATGACGTCATAATGCGACAAGTACAAAACTTCATCCGGTCAAGATGAAATTTCTTGAGTAATATTTAGGGATAAATTGGTGGAGAAAAAAAAAAAACGAGGTTTGGCTGCCATGTTTCACACAAAAGCCTTAAACCACTGAAAACACATCCTGGTGAGGGTCTGCAATCTCTGATTGCTCTTTCTATTTTTTATTTTATTACTATTTTTGCTATGCAAGTGGTCAAGTTAATTTGAATGTGTATCTCCCTGATGCCATGTCACCCAAAAGTGGTATTGTATGAGCGGAATTTAGAAAAGACTTTAATGTATATGTGCGCGTTACTGCATTCAACAATGAACATCTAAACTTATCACCATACAGTAAATCCTAAATGAAATTATTGGCCTACTTTATCATCCCTTCAATCAATTTCAGCTTCTATTTTCGCTGTCGGCTTTTTTTTTTCTTCTCTTTGCCTGTCTTTCAGGCAGTGTCTGTCGTTCTGTTTTTGTCTAAGTTTCAAGCTGATTCTAATATTAAGGAATTGCATCTATCAACCATAGATACACAATACAAGGAGTTTGAGTCATGAGCTGCTGGTGTGTATATAGTCAAACCTGCCTTAGCGAGCACCTGTTGATAGCGGCTACTTAAGTTTCCCCGCAGAGAGAACCTGTGTTAAACTAGATGGTATTCATAGAATACTTACCCTGCGCAGTCAACCTGTTGCGAGGCAACTCTTCTGTTTTTGAACACTTTTTTTTTTGATCCAATATGGCTGCCAGACCACGTGAGCGATGACATCATAAATTTATATTCTCTCATTGTTGCATAGATCATGCTCAATACATTTCAAACTGATCAGACTAAGAGTTGTCCCTGTCGAATTATGATGTCATAATTATGGCACCAATGACGTCATCGTTAATACCTATTCTCCATATGGAGATCTTTACAATGAGCCATGTTTCAATTTTTTCCCTGCATCGGTTTTGGAGATGGAGAGATGTTACGTTTTTCGGTTTTTCCAAGATGGCGCCTGTACCACATGACTTATGACATCATGATCATCATCATGATATCATATTCTACATGAGGAGGTGCTCCTATGGTGAAAATTGTGTGCCCATCAGACCAACAGTTGCTGATAAAAAAATTCCCAATGATCGGATAAGTGTTGTACTTGTCGAATTAGGACGTCATAACGAAGGCACCGATGACATCATCATTAACATATCTTATTCCCCAAGGGGAGTACTTGACAATGAGCCATGTTTCAATTTTTCCAGGGAACGGTTTCGGAGATATAGAGGTGCACCTTTTTTCGATTTTTTCCCCAAGATGGCGTCTGTACCACGTGACCTATGACGTCATAATTATCAGCAAAAAAATCTACAGGCAGAGGCGCTCCGACGGTAAAATTTCATGTCAATCGGATCAACGGTTGCTGAGAAAATGCATTTTTAAAATGCTGACACACCACACGGCACACTTTTTTTCTTTTTTTTTTAAACAAGATCGAGGCTTGTGAAAGAGCTAACATTAATCACACAAAAAGTCAAACCGACACACAAAACACAAAAAACAAGGAGCGGCAGACAGGATGGGGAGAGAGGGGGAAGGACACAAACACAACATTTGAGAGCAGGGACATCGGGAGGACTTGGGGGGGAGGTGGGAGAGGTATAAAACATATGAACACTGCAAGGACTCTGGGGTGAATTAGCGGGGGTAGAAAAGATCAAGGTTTTGGAAGGGGGAAGATAAGAGATGGTGGTGAACAGCTGTTTTAAAGAAATGAAGGGAGGACTGGGATTGAAGGGAGTGGGAGAGTTTGTTCCAGAGGTGGGAGAAAAGGGGAATGAAGGAGTGAAGGTGAGCAGAGAGTCTTGATTTTGGCAGTTTAACCATAAGAGGGTTGCAGGCAGATCTTGTGTGACCTGTAGGAATATTTGGGGGACAGAGCCCAGAGAGAGCTGGGGGAGCAAGGCCGGAGAGGAGTCGGTAGAAGACGGAAAGACCACCAACCTGCCTGCGGTGAGTAAGTGAAAGGCCCTCGGAGATAGCGTCATCGCGGGAGATTCCAAGGTTTCAACAGCGTGAAGCCGAGCTAGGTGTGAGGCAGGAGCACCAGCCCAGAGGGGGAAACAGTATTCCATTGAGCTGTGGATGAAAGCCTTGTATGTGGTGAGTAGCTCAACCACTTTAACCATGATTAATAAAGGTTAAAGGTTTTGCCCCCATAGCTAGTCCACATGCAACACGTAGGCCACCTTTGAACGTTAGTTTTGTCATCGTATATGTGAGATAAGGACATTTCCAATAGTGATACCTGCGTTGTGTAAAAGAAATAAATAAGAGTAGGCCCTGTTCATTTTGCGGCCCACTCTCCAAATCGACCTCATTGCGCACCATCCAGTCTGCGCCCTATTGCCCCTCGCATTAGGAGGCTCAAACCAGCCGAATGCCACGAGGTAAGGCCTGGAAAAGGGGCGGGGCGCGAGGTCGGGGGTGTGGCCACGTCAAGCAGACATCAAGGGCGGAGCTGGTAAGACCCCAACAACCAACCAGGGCTCAGTGGGCATGGCCTAAGGGGCGTGGTAAGTGCGCGTCTGGCACATTCCAGAGGGTACGCTGGGCGGCGCTTTATAACCGCGCACGCAAAGCCCTTCCAAAGGACTGTGCGGAAAGGACTGAGCTCGCTCGCATGAAGAGGACTGACGTAACTGCAATCATTGTAAGAGGACTGTCTAGGGCTTGAGAGTATTTGCGCTTTGCATGAGGATTGTCACGTTTGGCATTGGTGGAAGGACTCACTGGGGGAACTTTGATTGCAAGAACTCGTGGAGGATTTGGCTTTGGGCTTGCTGGAAGCGCATATAAAGCGCTGGTATTTCTATTACGTACGCGGCCATGAGCCGCAAAGTAACCGCTAGCCCAGCTTACCGATCCCCCCGTATAATTGTCCGATCCGTGCCAACGACACGCGGAGAGCTTGCCTGCCGTCTACCATCTTCTTTGTGGTACGAGTCGGGGACCGGAGCGAGCTGTGGACGCCATGTTTGGACCCTCAACCCGGCCATCTACAACCCCCGTGTGAGTCTGAGTCTGAGTGCGAACGGGCCCGTGTCCAGGGATAAGTTAAGACTGTATAAGGCTGCCCTGTGAATCTGCTTCTTCTTCTTCACTGTACATTGCTTCTTCCTCTTCATTGTACAAAGTGTATTAAATTCCTTGTTATCCCTGTTTCCTCTTAATTCGACCGTTTTGGTGATTTCTCAATTGGGTAAGCGTGGCACGATCACAACCGCTCAAATCGGGTTTAGTACCTGTTAACGGCCCGAATCGCGGCTCGCTATCGCTCGGCGTTTCCAAATTATAGCCATGATTCGGGCGGGAGTTATTTCCTTGCTTCATGGCCGGCGTTAGTAATTAGGTAATAAGAATTCGGCCTACGACCCTACCTAACGTCGTCCGGAAGGAACGTCATAGCTCCGGATCCCGTCGGCGAGTAAAAAGACAAGGGGATTAATCCCCCCTTGGTAAGGGGAAGGCCGACGTTGGAGATCCGCAACAATATATATAATATATATATTGCATTTGCTAAGAAATATGTGATTTACTGTTGCTGTGTTAAATATGGGACCAAAGCATGCTGTAATATAGTTGCACTATATTACATGTCTCCATGTGCTTTACGGCAGCATCGCCGGGTGCCAGAGGCGCCTCAACAATGTCTCTAGCTGAATGATGTTATTTATTTATTTGGCATGGGGGTGGTGTACTTTGAATGCATCTGTATTTGTTGCACATTTCTCGTCAGAAAAAAATATTGAGAACCTAACTCCAGTTTATACATTAATTCTTACTTGAAAATGTGATTCGCTTAACGTCTTTTCACTTTACTTTGAATTTTTCAATAACGTAGCAAGGGCCAAGTGTATGTTCCCTCCACTATAACATCCAATTAAAATTGACCCTTGCCTGCTAAAATCAGGTGCAAACCATTTGTTAACCATGCTCAAGTTAATACCATGTTCAGCTTTCTTTCACAATGCATGATGTGAATGTTGTGCCAACGTGTTGATGTAAAGACATTTCTTCCATGAGCCTCATCCTCCAGAAAAAAATCCACAGAACTTTATTTTGTCTATTTGTATCGATATATGAACCAAAAGAGAAAATGTTTCTAAAATATGTGTAACTTGATTATCTCAATTTGATGTGTTGGGTAAAATTTAGATTGAAGTTTGCTTCCCATGTAAATCTTTATTTTATTAAAATCATTGTTCATTTGGGGCTTGATGTTTGAAATGTACAGAAGCTAAACTTAAAGTGAGTTGTGTTACAAGCATACATGATCTCGGGTTGACAGGATAGCCCTGGAGGTAGCTGTACTCACTTTTGAGGTGTCTCACCTGGAGGGTTCAAATCAGCCCAGCTCTCCATGTGGAATTCAAACCCAGCTGGTGTTTCACATGCAGGGGCGAGGCATCGTGTGCACTTGTCCTTCAGATGGATGATGAGCCCGAGGACCTGTCTGCCAGCACTGCCTGGTTGGTGGTGAACGCTAAAGATCCCTCTATCATTCGTGAATAGTCTGAGAGTTATCTTTTGCCCCTTCAACTGAACGTCAGTCCTGGCCACCTACTTGAAAAAAAACAACTAAAACCTTCCCCCTCAGCTGACCCCACGAGGATATGGGATTAATTGGGGTGGTTAAATGGCATGACTGGTGATCTTCAGATAGTGACCTTGTTCAGCATTCATGGATTAACAGACTGAACATTTGTTTTTTGACAAAAACATTTTTACATTGGGGTTGACCTTTTATCTTACTATAATTCACCAAATGTCCGTCTGTCTGTCTGTCTGTCCTGTCTGTCTGTCTGTCCGTTTGAAGGTGAACCGATCGCAACAATATTTTGGGTGGGTAATCCTGGGATCTCCTGGAGTAAAATAGGGTATATTGTTTTTCCAATTTCAGCTTTGGCCTCCAGCATTTTCAGGTTTGGACATAACGTTATTTCCCCGGGTGCTGCACAAATGGCTGCACCGATCGCTGCATGGCTGCACCGATTGGACTCGGTGACCTCGGACAAAGAGCTTTTATAAGGACATGGGTTGAATCCCTGCTTGAGAGAATGCCAACCCCCTCCCCGCCATCATGGTCGTCTCTCCAACTCACAATCCCACGAGATATGCGGAAAGAACGACCCAAAACCAATTATCATCTTTTTGATTCGTATATAAACATCATTAAAAGTAAAAAATGACCTCGGCCAAAGTTCAAACGACGTGAGTTTAATCTCTACATGAGAGAATTCCACATAGCTATTTGGGCAGTGTATACGCTAACGGATCGCTGTCTCCATCGATCTTGCCAAGGCCGTAACGCCTATCAGCTCAAAATCCATTTAACTGTTGACTTGGTAGTTTTTACAATGAAGGAAACATTAACAATGTTGTTAAAAGTTTATTTTGTGATTAGAGTTATGTTGTTTGGAATAAAAAAATATAAAAAAACCACCTTTAGAGGCCATTTTTCCCCGCAAAGCGGGGGTTGGCCTTTTTCGGGAACCGTGGTTGTTGTTTTTCGGTCCCCTATTTGAAGCAATGTTTTACGGCCGGATGCCCTTCCTGACGCCAACCCTTTTTGCCGCCTTTAACGACAAACAGGGAATTACCAGTGAACTGGTACTCAATTAGCCGACCTCGGAAGGATGTACAGGCTGAGTCAACCCCCCTGGCGTTAATTCAGCGATCGACCGGGATTCGAACCCAGGATCCTTGGATCCTAAGCCGGCACCCTAGCCGCTAGCCCAACACCAGGGTGTGGAATGAAAAAAGATATTGAGTTCAAGTGAATGACGAAATGTCGTGATGGTTTCTACTTTCGAAACGTGAACTTCGTGGATCGCCATATGCAGATGAGGTGAAACGACCCATGATCGATGTTTCTATACGTGAACATACCCGTTTGTTTGCGAACGGGTACGATTTTCATGGAAGTCTTTCACGAACTTGCTGTATATGTCTGATGTGCGACTGAGGGTGCTACAGGAATGTGGAATTTATTGGTTTCATGCTTTAGCATTCGCCGTATCTGCATTGCCTGTTTGCTTCTGGCCTCCCACCCGTTTGTAGCACGGGTATCTCACCAGTAAACTAAATTGGCACTTGGTAGAGAGCATACCTCCCCCCAGGCTGGAAAGTTTGTTTTGTATCCCACTGAAAGGGCCAGATCTGCATTCTGACCTGAACCAAAATCTAATCGCTTGTTCTTGTCACCAACACAACTCATCCACCAAGTTTTGTCATAAACCGTCCATAACGTTTTGAGATACTTTATCATGCTACATATCGTGTTTTGTCCTCTCTCGATGGTGAAGAATCGTTAAAAAATTATAGGAGCTGGATCTTCATCAATATCGAATCGATTTGTCATGATCACACACCCAACCTGTCCCAGTTTTGGCCGAATACATCCACAACCGTTTGCTATATCCTGCTCACAGATGCAAACAAACTTGAAAGAGCAATGAGAGATTGCAGACCCTCACCAGGTTTTGTTTTGTGTGCGAAATAAATGGAAGGATGTACCAAGTGAAAGGTCGTTGATTGCAAATCAAATGTCTACATGGTTTCAAAGGTCAAAGGGCTGAAACGTTATAAAGGTCAAATGGTCAAAAGGTCTGTAAAGGTCTAAATGGGTATAAGCGGTCTAAAGGGTGTAATTTAAGGTCTAAAGGGGTCTAAAGGGGCTTAATTGGTCTTAAGGTTATAAAGGGTTAGCGGTCTCAGAAGGTCTTAGGGTTCTTAAGAGTTTTAAGGGTCTTGTGGGTTTTAAGGTTGTAAAGAATCTTGGGGCTCTTTCAGGGTCCAATGTAAGAAAAATATACATACTCGTGTTCTGTGCAGACAGACAGACAGACAAACAAATTAAAAATCACTCATGGAGCAATACTTGGCAAAAGAGAATAAAGTAGAATGGCACTCAGCAGAGCATCATTTAGCCTCACAAATAATTGGTGGTTGAAATCAGTGACCTGATATGCAAATCGTCTTCAAATTTTAAATTCAAAAGATAATCGAATGAAAATTGACAATTTTAGAAATTTGATGAGGTTGTTGACCTTTTGGCCTATGTTGACCTTTGGCATATATAGACATAAAAAATAGTTGGTGGTTGCATTCAGTTGGCTGATATGAAAATCGTATTCAATTTTCAAGTCAATCAGATGAAAATTGAGGATTTTAGAAATTTGAAAAAAGTATGACCTTTGGCCTATGTTGACCTTTTGACCTCAAATAGATAGGATTCTGTCGGGAAATTCATAATTTTGTGAAGTTTCATGAAGATTGGTTTAAAATCGAGACCTGTAGGCAAGTATAAGTGAGCGGACACAACGGAGTGATCAACATACTTGTCCAAAATATATTTTTTGGACATGTAACAAACATAGTCAAATACAATAGCCTCTCTGATGAGGGAAACAAATGGTCATAGAGTCTTACTTGTGAAATCAGTCGCTGCGACCTTGCCATTTGGACCTCAAAGTAATGGACTTGTACATTTTGATTGGTGGACCAATTACATGACCCAATATGCAAATTCTGTTCAAATTTCAAGTCAATCAGATGAAAGCTGAAGTTTGTGACCTTGACCTTTTGGCCTATTGACTGAATCTTTGATTTGTTGCTTGCGAATATTCGACTTGTTACTTGCTAATCTCTGATTTGTTGCTTGCTAATCTCTGATTTGTTACTTGCTAATCTCTGATTTGTTGCTTGCTAATCTCTGATTTGTTGCTTGCTAATCTCTGATTTGTTGCTTGCTAATCTCTGATTTGTTACTTGCTAATCTCTGATTTGTTGCTTGCTAATCTCTGATTTGTTGCTTGCTAATCTCTGATTTGTTGCTTGCTAATCTCTGATTTGTTGCTTGCTAATCTTTGCTTTGTTGCTTGCGAATCTTTGATTTGTTGCTTACGAATCTTCCATTTGTTGTTTGTGAATCTTCCATTTGTTGCTTGCTAATCTTTGATTTGTTGCTTGCTAATCTTTGATTTTTTGCTTGCTAATCTCTGATCACTTAACTGATCTCTCCATACAGGTTGCTTCTGTCAAACCAGACGTGATCTGCTTAACAGAAACTTTCCTCCTTTATGATGTCTCTGATTCCTTAGTATCTCTCCCGGGCTACTCCCTCCTCCGGTATTATAGACCTGAGCCTCGTCCTGGAGGCGGGGTTGCTATCTTTATCAAAAACTCTCTTCCTCACTCGCCCTGCACTGCACTCTCTCCACCTCACCCCCAGAAATACCTCTGGCTACGGCTTCCCCTTTGCTCCCACCTCTTGTTCATATGTGTGTTGTACCGTCCACCAAACAGTGATGACTCCATCTACATCTCGCTGTCTGATAATATGGACCAACTTCTATCTACTCATCCCAACTCTCTCTTCCTCATATGTGGTGATATCAACTGTCATCATGCCAGTTGGCTGGGTGTGGGTACCTCTCTCACCAGCCATGGCTCTTCAGCAAAGGACTTCTGCGACTCACTGGGACTGACACAATCTGTCAATTTCCCGACCCGGATCTCAGTCAACGGAACATCTTCTCTTCTGGACTTGGTTATGACTAACTTCCCTGAAAATGTCTGCTGCTCTTCTGCTCCAATCGGATCATCTGATCATGTCCTTGTTAAAGTGGACATCTCTCTGACCATCCTCAGGGAGCCTGCTCAGCGTCGACGAGTCTGGCATTTCACTCAGGCCAACTGGCACGGTCTTCAAGCAGCCATCAATCATCTGGACTGGTCTCCCATCTCTACCACCTCTGACATCAACTCATCCTGGGAATTCTTCCAAAGTAAATTGCTCTCTCATGCACAGATTTATCCCATCTCGTCTTCAGTTGTCATACCCCTCCTCCCGTCCATGGTGCACGGAATCTTGTGGTGAGGCTGTTGCCCAGAAACAACTTGCCTTCGTCTCCTGGAAAGCAAATCCAACGGAAGGAAATCTCATTTCCTTTCACAAAGCCCGAAACAAGTGTGTGTCCACCCTCAGGAGAGCCAGGAAACAATATCTCTCCGTTCTCAAGACCGAACTCTCTTATCTGTCTCCCTCTTCCAAATCCTGGTGGCGTCTGGTCAAATCCGTTTCTGGTGTTTGTTCCCCCTCCGTCCCCTCCCTTACCTCAAACGGCTACACAGCTGACTCCGCACATGAAAAAGCTGAATGCCTCAACTCTGTGTTTGCCTCTAAATCTTGTGTCCCAAACCCATCCCTCTCTGTACCCACCATACCCAGTCGTACCCTGCTGCTCCTGGACTCCGTGTCCTTTCCTCCTGACAAGGTGGAAAAGTTTCTGTCAACCCTCGACTCTGATTCTGCAACTGGACCCGACGGCATCAGCCCACGGGTCCTAAAATCCTGCTCTGCCGCTCTATCTCACCCTCTCTCTGTTCTCTTCACCCTCTCTTTTGCTCAAGGTCAACTGCCATCTGCTTGGAAATCAGCCAACATCACCGCTTTGCACAAAAAAGGTGCAAAAACAGATCCTAGCAACTACAGACCAATCAGCATTCTCCCAATTATCAGCAAAGTCATGGAATCCATCATTGCTTCGGATATGAAATCTTTACTCTTCTCCAATGGCTTGATCTCTGATCATCAATTTGGTTTCAGACCAGGTCACTCTACTCTGGACATGCTGCTTCTGCTGTCTCAACAATGGATGGAGGTCCTCAATGCCAAACAGGAAATTAGAGCTGTCTCCCTCGACATATCACGTGCCTTCGACACGGTCTGGCACCCCGCTCTGCTCACCAAACTCTCCTCCTTTGGTATCCATGGAAATCTCCACGCATGGCTGGCGGACTTCCTCTCTAGTCGTCGTCAACGTGTGGCCCTGAATGGGTTTCTCTCATCTCCTCTTCCTGTTCAGGCTGGAGTTCCTCAAGGCAGTGTTCTGGGCCCCGTGTTTTTTCTGGTCTTCATCAATGATCTCTCTGACTCTCTTGAAAATCCTCTCTATCTCTTTGCTGATGACTCCACTCTCTGCCGCTCCATTCCTCTTCCCTCAGATCGGCAGTCTGCAGCCTCCTCACTCTCTGAAGACTTGGGCAAAATCACAGACTGGTCAAACAAGTGGAACATGTCTTTCAATCCTGACAAATCTCACACTCTTACTATGTCTCTCCGAAAAGATCGACTGGACAACCCTCCCATCTACTTTCTCAACAATCCTCTCCAAGAAGTTCTGTCGCTCAAGCTTTTGGGTCTCACTATCTGCCATGATCTTTCTTGGGAAAACCACATTTCCAAGCTGGCCTCCAAAGCCAGTCGCCGACTGGGCATCCTCCGTCGTGCGAAGTCCTTCCTCGGCACACCTGAGCTCCTCACCACATACAAGGCTTTCATCCGCAGCTCAATGGAATACTGTTCTCCCCTATGGGCCGGTGCTCCTGCCTCACACCTAGCTCGGCTTCACGCTGTTGAAACCAAAGCTTTCAGAATTATTGGAATCTCCTGCGATGAAGCTATCTCTGAGGGCCTTTCACTCACTCACCGCAGGCAGGTAGGTGGTCTTTCTGTCTTCTACCGACTCCTCTCCGGCCTTGCACCCCCAGCTCTCTCTGTGCTCTGTCCCCCAAATATTCCTACAGGTCGCACAAGATCTGCCAGCAACCCTCTGATGGTTAAACTGCTGAAATCTCGGCTCTCTGCTCACCTTCACTCTTTCAATCCTCTTTTCTCCCACCTCTGGAACAAACTCCCTCACTCCCTTCAATCCCACTCCTCCCTCCAGGTCTTTAAAACAGCTGTTCACCACCATCTCTTATCTTCCCCCATCCAAAACCTTGATCTTTTCTACCCCCGCTAATTCACCCCAGATCCACCTTGTTTGAAATTCCAACTTCTTTCCTGGAAGTCCTGGCAGTGTCCATATGTTTTATACCTCTCCCACCGCCCCCTTCCCATGCCCCCCCCCCCCCAAAGCCCTCGCCCTCTCTCAGATCTCTCGATGTCTCCATGTCTCTCGGTCCCTGCTCTCAAATGTTGTGTTTGTGTCCTTCCCCCTCTCTCCCCATCTTGTCTACCGCTCCCGATGTTATATGTTTTATGTGTCGGTTTGTCTTTCTGTGTGATTAATGTTCGCTCTTTCACGAGCCTCGATCTTGTATACAAAAAAAATAAAATAAAATAAAATTGTTGCTTGCTCATCTTTGTTTGTTGCTTGCGAATCTTCCATTTGTTGTTTGTGAATCTTCCATTTGTTGCTTGCTAATCTTTGATTTGTTGCTTGCGAATTTTCCATTTGTTGCTTGCTAATCTTTGATTTGTTGCTTGTGAATCTTTGATTTGTTGCTTGCGCATCTTCCATTTGTTGCTTGCGAATCTTTGATTTGTTGCTTGCGAATCTTCCATTTGTTGCTTGCTAATCTTTGATTTGTTGCTTGCGAATCTTCCATTTGTTGCTTGCTAATCTCTGATTTGTTGCTTGCTAATCTCTGATTTGTTGCTTGCTAATCTTTGATTTGTTGCTTGCTAATGTTTGATTTGTTGCTTGCTAATCTTTGCTTTGTTGCTTGCTAATCTTTGATTTGTTGCTTGCGAATCTTTGATTTGTTGCTTGCGAATCTTCCATTTGTTGTTTGTGAATCTTCCATTTGTTGCTTGCTCATCTTTGATTTGTTGCTTGTGAATCTTCCATTTGTTGCTTGCTAATCTTTGATTTGTTGCTTGCTAATCTTTGATTTGTTGCTTGCGAATCTTTGATTTGTTGCTTGCGAATCTTTGATTTGTTGCTTGCGAATCTTTGATTTGTTGCTTGCTAATCTTTGATTTGTTGCTTGCAAATGTCTGATTTGTTGCTTGCAAATCTTGCATTTGTTGCTTGCTAATCTTTGATTTGTTGCTTGCGAATCTTCCATTTGTTGCTTGCTAATCTTTGATTTGTTGCTTGCGAATCTTTGATTTGTTGCTTGCGAATCTTTGATTTGTTGCTTGCGAATCTTTGATTTGTTGCTTGCGAATCTTTGATTTGTTGCTTGCGAATCTTTGATTTGTTGCTTGCTAATCTTTGATTTGTTGCTTGCGAATCTTTGATTTGTTGCTTGCTAATCTCTGATTTGTTGCTTGCTAATCTCTGATTTGTTGCTTGTGAATCTCTGATTTGTTGCTTGTGAATCTTCCATTTGTTGCTTGCAAGTGTCTGATTTGTTGCTTGCGAATCTTCCATTTGTTGCTTGCTAATCTTTGATTTGTTGCTTGCGAATCTTCCATTTGTTGCTTGCTAATCTCTGATTTGTTGCTTCCTAATCTTTGATTTGTTGCTTGTGAATGTCTGATTTGTTGCTTGCGAATCTTCCATTTGTTGCTTGCTAATCTTTGATTTGTTGCTTGCTAATCTTTGATTTGTTGCTTGCTAATCTTTGATTTGTTGCTTGCTAATCTTTGATTTGTTGCTTGCGAATCTTTGATTTGTTGCTTGCGAATCTTCCATTTGTTGCTTGCTAATCTTTGATTTGTTGCTTGATAATCTTTGATTTGTTGCTTGCTAATCTTTGATTTGTTGCTTGCTAATCTTTGATTTGTTGCTTGCTAATCTTTGATTTGTTGCTTGCGAATCTTTGATTTGTTGCTTGCGAATCTTCCATTTGTTGCTTGCTAATCTTTGATTTGTTGCTTGATAATCTTTGATTTGTTGCTTGATAATCTTTGATTTGTTGCTTGCGAATCTTTGATTTGTTGCTTGCGAATCTTTGATTTGTTGCTTGCGAATCTTCCATTTGTTGTTTGTGAATCTTCCATTTGTTGCTTGCTAATCTTTGATTTGTTGCTTGCGAATCTTCCATTTGTTGCTTGCTAATCTCTGATTTGTTGCATGCTAATCTTTGATTTGTTGCTTGCTAATCTTTGATTTGTTGCTTGCTAATCTTTGATTTGTTGTTTGTGAATCTTTGATTTGTTGCTTGCGAATCTTTGATTTGTTGCTTGCGAATCTTTGATTTGTTGCTTGCGAATCTTTGATTTGTTGCTTGCGAATCTTTGATTTGTTGCTTGCGAATCTTTGATTTGTTGCTTGCGAATCTTTGATTTGTTGCTTGCTAATCTTTGATTTGTTGCTAGTGAATGTTTGATTTGTTCCTTGCGAATCTTCCATTTGTTGCTTGCTAATCTTTGATTTGTTGCTTGCCAATCTTTGATTTGTTGCTTGCTAATCTTTGATTTGTTGCTTGCGAATCTCTGATTTGTTGCTTGCTAATCTCTGATTTGTTGCTTGTGAATCTCTGATTTGTTGCTTGCGAATCTTCCATTTGTTGCTTGCTAATCTTTGATTTGTTGCTTGCGAATCTTCCATTTGTTGCTTGCTCATCTCTGATTTGTTGCTTCCTAATCTTTGATTTGTTGCTTGTGAATGTCTGATTTGTTGCTTGCGAATCTTCCATTTGTTGCTTGCTAATCTTTGATTTGTTGCTTGCTAATCTTTGATTTGTTGCTTGCTAATCTTTGATTTGTTGCTTGCTAATCTTTGATTTGTTGCTTGCTAATCTTTGATTTGTTGCTTGCGAATCTTCCATTTGTTGCTTGCTAATCTTTGATTTGTTGCTTGATAATCTTTGATTTGTTGCTTGCGAATCTTCCATTTGTTGCTTGCTAATCTTTGATTTGTTGCTTGCGAATCTTTGATTTGTTGCTTGCGAATCTTCCATTTGTTGCTTGCTAATCTTTGATTTGTTGCTTGATAATCTTTGATTTGTTGCTTGCTAATCTTTGATTTGTTGCTTGCGAATCTTTGATTTGTTGCTTGCGAATCTTTGATTTGTTGCTTGCGAATCTTTGATTTGTTGCTTGCGAATCTTCCATTTGTTGTTTGTGAATCTTCCATTTGTTGCTTGCTAATCTTTGATTTGTTGCTTGCGAATCTTCCATTTGTTGCTTGCTAATCTCTGATTTGTTGCTTGCTAATCTCTGATTTGTTGCTTGCTAATCTCTGATTTGTTGCTTGCTAATCTCTGATTTGTTGCTTGCTAATCTTTGATTTGTTGCTTGCTAATCTTTGATTTGTTGTTTGTGAATCTTTGATTTGTTGCTTGCGAATCTTTGATTTGTTGCTTGCGAATCTTTGATTTGTTGCTTGCGAATCTTTGATTTGTTGCTTGCGAATCTTTGATTTGTTGCTTGCGAATCTTTGATTTGTTGCTTGCGAATCTTTGATTTGTTGCTTGCTAATCTTTGATTTGTTGCTAGTGAATGTTTGATTTGTTGCTTGCAAATGCCTGATTTGTTCCTTGCGAATCTTCCATTTGTTGCTTGCTAATCTTTGATTTGTTGCTTGCCAATCTTTGATTTGTTGCTTGCTAATCTTTGATTTGTTGCTTGCGAATCTTTGATTTGTTGCTTGCTAATCTTTGATTTGTTGCTTGCTAATCTTTGATTTGTTGCTTGCGAATCTTTGATTTGTTGCTTGTGAATCTTTGATTTGTTGCTTGTGAATCTTTGATTTGTTGCTTGTGAATCTTTGATTTGTTGCTTGTGAATCTTTGATTTGTTGCTTGTGAATCTTTGATTTGTTGCTTGCGAATCTTTGATTTGTTGCTTGCGAATCTTTGATTTGTTGCTTGCGAATCTTTGATTTGTTGCTTGCGAATCTTTGATTTGTTGCTTGCCAATCTTTGATTTGTTGCTTGCGAACTTTTGATTTGTTGCTTGCGAATCTTTGATTTGTTGCTTGCTAATCTTTGATTTGTTGCTAGTGAATGTTTGATTTGTTGCTTGCTAATCTTTGATTTGTTGCTTGCTAATCTTTGATTTGTTGCTTGCGAATCTTTGATTTGTTGCTTGCGAATCTTCAATATCGCAATTGGCAAACGGTTGAAAACATAATTGCCCACCATTTTGTGGTGGAGGTAATGAAATGCTTGTTTTATCTTCATGTGTGTTCAGTCACGGATATGTTGATCACAGGCCTCTTAATGCAAGCATGAATGCCTCTCGGCGAAATGGCATTACTTGAACAGAATTGCTGACCTTTGGTTTTATCCTTGCTGTAAAATTACGAAATGCACCTTATTTGATACCCCTACGTGAAATGAGCCTTTGATTGCAAAACCTTTGGATAATAAATAAAATTTTAATGTGTACAACCTCCGCATTTTTTTACGCAAATGTGCCGGTGCCCTACACCTGTACGGAATGAAGTGTACTTGGCAGAATCGATATTCCATTTCACGTACAAATCGAATCAACGTGAACACTACAGTTCGTTCCATGCTTGTTCGAATCATCCCGATATGAATGTTCCATGGGATTTGACTCGGTAAACGATGTGTTCAAAAACGAATGTCATGCTAAACGTAAACCACAAAGAATGGCGTCGCCAGCTACAAAGGATTCCCTTTGGGGGCGTTACAAAGCTTGTCTGCAGTCTTCAAAAATGTTCCGACAATCATTCTCGGGAGCTAATCCACGTGCCATCTCATTTCACCGCAATTCTCTTTTCTGCCGGTTTGCCTTTTGGGATTCTGCCTGAGATGGAATATCTGACACTGACAATTAGCATCATTCAGCCTTTGTGGCAGGAAATCCACTTTGACCAGGAGGGTGCAGCATTGTTCGCAAGTATGAGCAGAAGGGCCTGGCAGGGACTCCTACGACGTGCCTTGCTTACCTGTGAGCCATCTTGTCTGTTTGATTCCTCACCTGACTGTAACTTGTACCCAGGTGTTTCGCAGGCAGGTATCGCCAGTTACAAAATTGTGACCCGTCTGATATTGGTTGATTTTGACCGAGTAGCTGGGTTATCGCCAATCCCGACCGAATTGTTGCCCTGACTGCTTACGGCTGAGTAAATGCACCCACCTTCATGAGGTGTTCAGTGGAGCAGGTATATTGCCGAAGAGGAAATATTGCTGCGATAGCCACATAATTGGCCACCAGAGGTGTTGCGGAGGCCGGTGAGGAGCGTAACAAGGAGAAAATGATAGACAATGACCAGAGCAGTGCAGCACAGTTGTAATGATGCACTTTCACTGTATAAAGCACCCATTTGGGACCCATCTACATGTTAGATTCGTAAAATGGCAGAGGTTTTACCTTTCTGTCCTTTTGCTTTTCCTCCACACCTGCTGCAAACTTCATTCTCATATTTACTTCTTCTCCACTGCCATTAGTCCATGGGCCAGACAGAAAATCGGTACCAAATTTGGGGCAAAACTTAGGTGGTATTAAAATGTTTGTGGGGTCAGTATGAACAAATTAATATATGATAACCTTTCCACAGGAGTAGCTTAGTGCATTTATTTTCCATCAACATTTTGGCCAATTGGCGCTTTTTTGTAATTAAGCAAAGTCATATATCATGAAAATATTCCATTAAAAGCCATCCATAATAAGTTAATAATATTTCCAGCTAACAGAATATTTCCAAGTCACTGATTATGGTTATTTTACCATTAAAGCGCGGCGTTACGCGCGCTGCTTGCGAGCAAGGAGGAAGCGGACAAGCGGTAACTTATAAGCGTCTTTATTTCAGGAGCTCACTGTAACACTGGCGCGCTCCGGGCTGCGCGCCCGGTGTATATCATGAGGCCACGCCTACCCCTCGGGCGTGGCCACCGCCCACTTGGTGCGCGGAATGATGTCACCACGCCAGTGGGCTTTTGTGTCCGCCACACGCACCCCCCCAGAATTCCCGCGCACCTGGAGGGCCAGTTTGCGGGGCAGACGAATGACCCGGCCGAAGCGCCCCCTGGCGATCGGCGGCGTCCGGGGTGCAGGGATGCCAGGTGGGATGCCCCTGGCTGCCCCTGGGATGGGTGCAGGACCGGGGGGCGGTGTGGCGGCGGGGCTGGGCGGTGCCGGGGGTCCGCCCGCAGGGGGGCGGCCCTGACGTGGGGGTCGGGCGACTGGCGGTGGATGGTCCACGTCGAGGTGGGCCAGCTTGAGGCGGTCTACCGAAACGCGGTCAGGAGTACCGCCGATGTCCAGGGTGAAGTGCTTCGCCCCGGTCTCCAGCACGCGGAAAGGCCCGTCGTACGGGGGCCGCAGTGGTGTCCGGTGGGCATCGTGGCGGACGAAGACGTACTCCGCCGTGCGAAGCTCCGGGGCGACGTGCGTCGGTGGGTGCCCGTGGCATGCCTTTGGCACCGGGGCGAACCTCTGGGCGGTCTCTTGCAGAGCGGAGTGCTGCTGTGCCGTGGAGTCAGGGAGGAACTTGCCCGGCACCCGCAGCGGTTGCCTGAAGACCAACTCCGCCGCGGATGCGCGCAGGTCCTCCTTGGGCGCCGTCCGGAGGCCCAGCAGGACCCAGGGGAGCCTGTCGACCCAGCCGCCGTCGCGGAGGGTGGCCCGGAGCGCGGCCTTCAATGAGCGGTGAAATCGCTCACACAGGCCGTTAGCCTGGGGGTGGTAGGCCGTGGTTCGGTGCAGCCGGACCCCGAGCCCCTGCGCGACCGCCCCCCAGAGCTCCGAGGTGAACTGCGGGCCGTGGTCGGACGAGATGTCTGAGGGGGCGCCGAACCGGGCGACCCAGGTGGCGATGAAAGCCTGCGCGACATCGGCCGCCGTTGTTGACGCCAAGGGCACGGCCTCCGGCCACCGGGTGGTGCGGTCCACCATGGTGAGGACGTAGGTGAAACCCCGCGAGGGGGGCAGAGGTCCCACCAGGTCCACGTGGACGTGGTCAAACCCGCGTTCCGGCACCGTGAACGGGGCCAACGGGGCCTGGGTGTGCCGGTGCACCTTGGCGCGCTGGCACGCGAGGCATGTCCTGGCCCAGCCGCGGACGGCCTTCCGGAGGCCATGCCAGACGAACTTGTCGGCGATCAGCCTTTGGGAGGCCCTCGCGCCCGGGTGGGACAGGCCGTGGATGGCGTCAAACACCTGGCGCTGCCAGCCCGCGGGCACGATGGGGCGAGGACGCCCGAGGGAGACGTCGCACAAGAGGGCCGCGCCCGCGCCGTCGAACGGCACCTCGGTGACGCGGAGGCCCATGACGGCGGTCCGCAAGGCCTGGACGTCGGGGTCAGTGGCCTGGTCCGCTGCCATCCGGGCATAGTCGATGCCGAGGTGGACTGCGTGGGCGACGGCCCGGGAAAGGCAATCCGCCACCGGGTTGTCCTTCCCCGCGACGTGCTGGATGTCCGTCGTGTACTCGGACACGGCCGAGAGGTGACGCTGCTGCCGGGCCGACCACGGCTCGGTGACCTTGCCCATCGCGAAGATCAGCGGCTTGTGGTCGACGAAGGCAGTGAACGCACGGCCCTCGAGCAGATGGCGGAAGTGCCTGACCGCCAAGTGAAGCCCGAGCAACTCGCGGTCGAAGGTACTGTAACGGCGTTCGGGCGGGCGAAGCTGCCGGCTAAAGAACGCCAGCGGTTGCCAAGCTCCACGCACCCATTGCTCGTGCACCGCGCCCACCGCGTAGTCCGAGGCATCGGTGGTGAGGGCGATCGGTGCATCGGGCGCCGGGTGCGCGAGCATGGTGGCGTTAGCCAAGGCGAGCTTCGCGCCCGTGAACGCCGTGTCCATCTGCTCGGCCCAGGTAACGTCGCCTTTGCCCGGCTTACCTCGGAGAGCTTCGTGCAGGGGGCGCAGGAGCTGGGCGATACGGGGCAGGAACCGATGGTAAAAGTTCACCATGCCCAGGAACTCCTGCAGCCCTCTGATCGTGCGGGGGCGCGGAAACCCCTTCACCGCCTCCACCTTGGCCGGCAGGGGGACGGCTCCGTGCCTGGTGACACGGTGCCCCAGAAAATCGATTATGGCGGCACCGAACCAGCACTTTGCGGGGTTCACAATCAGGCCATGCTGGCCCAGGCGTTCGAAGAGCGTGCGGAGGTGGCGTAGGTGCTCTTCGCGGGACGCGCTGGCGACGAGGATATCGTCCAGGTAGACGTAGACAAAATCCAAGTCGCGCAGGACGCTGTCCATCAGTCGCTGGAACGCCTGAGCCGCATTCTTCAGACCGAAGGGCATGCGCAGGAACTCGAAGAGTCCGAATGGCGTGATGACCGCCGTCTTCGGGACGTCCTCCGGCCTGACGGGGACCTGATGGTAGCCGCGTATGAGGTCCACCTTCGAGAAGAAGGACCTGCCCGCCAAACGGGCGGAAAAGTCCTGAATGTGGGGGACGGGGTAGCGGTCGGGAGTCGTGGCGTCATTGAGACGGCGATAGTCCCCGCACGGTCGCCATCCCCCGCCAGGCTTCGGCACGATGTGCAGCGGCGACGCTTAAGCGCTCTCTGAGCGCCGAACGATGCCGAGTCGCTCCAGGGTAGCGAACCCCGCTTTTGCCACCGCCAGCTTCGTCGGCTCGAGGCGGCGTGCCCGGGCGTAGACCGGTGGCCCGACGGTGGGGATGTGATGGACCACCCCGTGCTTGACGGCCCCCTCCAGGAAGGTGGGCCGCGTGAGGGCCGGGAAGCCGGCGAGGAGGCGGGTGAATGCGTCCGCTGCCGGAAGCGTACAGACCAACGTGGCCGGAACCGAACCGTTCGGCAAGCCGCTCGTTGAGCTGGGCAACGCACAAGCGAGCGAGCTGAACGTCTCGGCCTGGACAAGACGTCTGCGCTTGACGTCGACCAGGAGCCCATTAGCGCACAGGAAGTCCGCGCCAAGCAGTGCCATGGGCACGTCGGCGGTGACGAACGTCCATCGGAAAACCTGCCCTCCGAACCGCAGAGAGAGGCAGCGTTTTCCGTACGTACGGATGGGCGTCCCGTTCGCGGCAAGCAGCGCGGGGCCCCCACCCGCGGCGTGCTTGTCTGACGTGCCGGCGGGAACGACACTCACCTGCGCTCCCGTGTCGCACAGGTAACGGCGCCCGGAGAAGGTGTCCGTTATGAACAGCAGGCTGCTCGAACAGCCGGCGCTCATCGCCAATATTGAGCGCCGGCCCGGGCGTTTCCCGACCTGTTGAAGGAGCATGGCGGATGACACTGCCGAGCTTCGTGGCCGAACTTGGCGTGGAACCAGCACCAGGTGGTGGAGCTGGAGGAGCGCGGCTGGCTCCGCCAGGCCGGTGGAGTTGGCGGGTTTCCCCGCGGTGGCGGTTTTCGCCGCGGCGGTGGGCGGGGCGTGGCGGCGGTCACGAGGTGCGTATCAGAATGCTGCATATGCTGTATAAGCTGATGCTGTGGAACAGCAGCATCAGCAGCATCAGCCTCGAGGGCGGTGACGGCCACGCCGACTCTCGCCCGTGTGTCCGAAGCGGCGAAGTACCTGTCCGCCTCGGCTGCCAATGCTCGGGGTTCCGTTAGCGCGGTCCCGGCCAACGCGAGGTGAACCTGCGCTGGAAGTTGGTGACGGAAAAGCGCCCGGAATAGAGAACCGGGGGCTTCGTCGCCCAACAGTGACAGCATATGGTCCATTCGGACCGACGGGCGCGTGTCACCGAGCTCGGGGAGATCCAGGAGGCGGTCGGCCCGTGCGTCGTCCGTGAGGCCGAACGTGGCGAGGAGTAGCCGCTTGAGTGCCTCGTACTTGTGGCCGTCCAGTGGGGCGAAGGACGGACACAACTCGAGCGGCCGTGCCGGGCCCGAGGGAGGCGACGACGTGGCAATAGCGCGTGTCATCGCCGGTGAGGCGCCGAAGCTGAAATTGGGCTTCGGCCTGGACGAACCAGACTTCGGCCTGAGCCTCCCAAAATTCGGGAAGTTTGATGAAGTTGGCCATGGCAATGGCGTCGCGTGTGGAAGGATCGCTCCGGCAGATCCAACGTCGAGGGGGTCACCAGTAAAGCGCGGCGTTACGCACGCTGCTTGCGAGCAAGGAGGAAGCGGACAAGCGGTAACTTATAAGCGTCTTTATTTCAGGAGCTCACTGTAACACTGGCGCGCTCCGGGCTGCGCGCCCGGTGTATATCATGAGGCCACGCCTACCCCTCGGGCGTGGCCACCGCCCACTTGGTGCGCGGAATGATGTCACCACGCCAGTGGGCTTTTGTGTCCGCCACACCATAATATAGGCTAACCTCGATATATCACTATGGGTGGGGTCCATGAAAATGGTCCACACTATAAGTGAATAGCAATATATAGGGAGAATGCAGAGCTGTTTGCAGAGCTGTTTTGCATGTGTCTGCAGAGCAGTTTCAGAAGCTGTAAGAAATCACTTGTCGAATGTATGTGCCTTCTTCAAGCACATCAGATGTGAATACACTCCGCTACCAACTTTTCTGCACCAGACATGGTCAACTAGAGTCCAGTCAACTACCACCTTGTGAAGATTGCCTGTACATGCATGTTCTTCGTGCCAACTATCAAGCTGCCATCTGGAGACGATCTTTACAATGTCAACCCCTTGTACCAAGTCCCAAGGACCATGGATGGACCATAGATGATGAAGGCAAACTGGCCATCGTGTGGATGCGTGGGTCACCAGCACCAGAAGCTGTATTGCAGTTCTTACCCTGTCAATGTGTGAAGTCTTGCAAATTACCTGAGTGCCCATGTCTCAGCAATGGTTTGAAGTGCACAAACATGGGCAAACTAAAAACCTGTGGAAACCAACCAATTGAGGAAGAACTGGTTGCAGAACTTAACAGATATCGATGTCGATGATGGTGATGATGAGTGATGCAATGGAGATTGAATCTATGATTTCATTCTGCAAATAAGAGACAGTTATAAATGTCACAGCACCTATACTTCTATTTCATGATGCCTTGCAGTAGAAACAATTGACATGGAAGTTAGCATATCCTGGGAGTAGAATTTCACCAATGCAATCCATTACCATGTACATGTACCCTAATTTTGTGTGTGTTTTGAAGACAAAGAGTAAAAATGTGGAAATGTCTGATGTTCTTGAATTTCATGCAATGTAAATGTATTCTACAACAGACTAACACATTTGAGACAGAAATATCATACTTTTGGGGGAGGTAGCAAAGCTGTAAAAGATTATACCCGGTGAAAGTGCATTTTTGGTTCTGCCAGAGGGTGTGCCCATTCGAGACATGATAATTACTAATAAGCTACCTCTCTGGCAAGGTTATCATATCAAAACATAATCTAGGGATTTTGAACTATTAAAAAATGGCAACTAGAATTTGCCCACCCAGATGGTACCGATACGTGAAATTTTGGGTCTGGGCCCATGGACTACATCTTCCCTTCCCTTTCTCAATTTTCAATTACCCTTACACCCTCATGACTGTGTAAATTGTAGATCCCCTACACCTACACCATCTTTAAAAGCCATCACCAACTTCTATAATTGATCAAAACCTGGGAGGTGATGCATTACCAAGTAGAACAGCACTCGTTGGAGAGCACACCTGCAACCAGGTTGAACGGTTTACATTTTGTATCCCATTGATAGGCTGGATCTGGATTCTTACCTAAACCAAAACCGAATCATGTTATTATTGTCACTGACCCAACCTGCCCACCAAATTTCGTCTGGAGTCGTCCACAACATTTTGAGATATCTTGTTCACACAAAGAGGTGAAACGACCTCCATCTGGACCGTCCACCTTTGGTAGCAGAGGTAACATGCTTGCTATCGCCGAGCAAGCTAGCCATTCCTTATCGACCGTTTCGTTGGAGTGCTTATAAGCCACTGGGAGGCACTTTTTCATTTATTTATTTAAAGGTAGAACGGAGGCATTCCATTCATCCTTGGCATTCCCAGTAAGGATATCCAGGCAGATGTCAAGTTCTCACCCTTGAGCAATTTGTGTAAGACAAAAATCCAAGACCGCCACCACAAAATTTTGGAAATCCCCTTTTCTTCATGTTTTTGCAACCTGATGATGTATAGACATGAATGAACTATCATTTTATTTTTTAGGTAATGAAAAAAATCTGATTCTATCCATATATATTTATTAATTAAATGCACCCAAAATGAAATGAGAATATTGCCAAAAGATATCCGTGACGAGAAGGCGATAACTAAACAATTCCCCATGTTCCCAGTATCAGGTAAATAAGTGACCATACTACAGTTTTGTGTCTGGTCAACCATCATGAATTGTATTTCATTTAAAGAAAAAGTAGAGCGGCACTCTTCGACGTCACGATGTCGACCGATATGCCTCCGCCCACATTATTCGATCATTATGCATGCTTGTCGTACAACGTTTGATTGAAATCCATTCAGCTGTTCTCAAGTATCACATTTTTACCTGACATGACCTCTGACCTTTGACACCGAAATCTAATCAGTTCATCTTTGCATTATAATATAATGTTGTACCAAGATTGGTGAAAATCCCATCACTGGTTCACAAGTTGGAGCGGTAATATAATTTTTACTTAACAGGACTTCTGACCTTTGACCTCTTGACCCCAAAATCGAATCGGTTTATCTTTACATCATTCTACATACTTGTAACAAATTGGACTTCGATACTATCAGCCGTTTTTACTTTTCAGGACTTCTGACCTTTGACCTCTTTACCCCAAAATCTAAGCAGTTTATCTTTATATCATCCTACATACTTGTACCAAGTTTGACTTAGATCCCATCAATCGTTTTTAGTTGACAAGACTTCTGACCTTTGACCTCTTTACCCCAAAAATCTAATAAGTTTATCTTTACATCATTCTACATACGTGTACCAAGTTTGACTTGGATCCCTTAAGCCGTTCTTAAATTTTCGCGGTAACAAAACCATATGACGGACGGACGGACGGACGGACAGACAGCCGGATGGACCGCAACTTCGTCAGCGGATGCATAAAAATTGCCAATAGTTCCTGAAAGGAGAATAATTGCCATGTATATTTCATGACAAACAGGGATGTATGTACATATTTCCAGGATAATGATAACTGTGGGACTATGGTTGCACAAAGCATGTTTGTACCTTCCATCTGCGACCAAACAACCATAAGACGTGGCTTCGAGACTTGGAGGATTACGTTTCAGTGAATGAAGCCAAATAGCAACTTGGAGGTGGACTCTAGCCACATTCTCCTTGAATACTTCACTTGTGGGTGGCAGTGAACAAAGCTTTGGTGCAATAGCCTTGGTTCTGCCAACTTTGAGTGACCATCCTTTATTTTGGGCCTCTGTGAATGATGTGCAGTTGACTTGATCATAGCAGGCTAGCATGAATTTACGACCTTGATCTATCAACATCTGAGAAAGGTACGTCTCCATCGATCATACCCAAGATATCAAGTTTGTATTTTCCTGTCTGCATAAAGTTGAGTCCACCACCTTTACCTATGCCAAAGTATGAAGCAACTGTTTCACACCAGGTAAGAGCTTGACCAGCAAGCATATCTGGGAGGATCAACCGGTGTTTCTCTCTCCACTGTAGCATTGATGTCCAAAACAGCTCGACCTTGTACAGGTGAAGCATGAAAACATTGCAGGAGACATGACCTTGGTGGCAGTGACCTTGCTTGGAACTCCCCAACTTTGACGGACTTACGTGAGTCTGCCATAGTGGTAACACACCTGAATATTGGGCTGTGGAACCCATCTGGCCAGCTTTGTTCAAATGGCTCCATCTGTGTTTTTGCTGAGCTGTGCTGCTTTGTCAACATCGATTCAGGTAAGAGTTACTACTTCCCCTGTGATGATGTTCACCACCCATCTGCTCGGTGTTGTGCTGGATTCAGCGGATCTATGCAGAGCTCAAGTTTCTTTGATACATAATATAACATTTCAGGTAACCAATGATTAAAACACAAAACAAAACTAAGCGATTAGTTTTTATCCAGCCATATTTTGTAGCAATATTGTTGTTTTTTTAAATTTCAGGTACATCTAATCATTATAATATTGATGGAATCTGATTGATCATGCCTTAAAACATACAACATGATCGTTCATTCATGTCTTTACATTAGGTTGCAAAAATATGAAAAAAGGGGATTTCCAAAATTCCACGGTGGCCTTCTTGGATTTTTGTCTTTCACAAAAATTGCTCAAGGGTGAGAATTTGACATCCGCCTGCATATCCTTACTGGAATGGCAAGGATGAATAATCAAGAGAGAAAAAAAACCTTTCGTTGGCGATACTAGGTTACTCTCCACTGCTGCCAATAGCAGCCGCAGGCTGCATCCAAAATAATAATTTTCCAATACATTTCGTGCCCTTCCATAATCCAACAGCATTTCCATTCCTTCCGTATTCCTCCACATCTCCCCCACTATCCAGTTTTTATCCTCCTCTTTTCATTTCTCAATCTACCCTTCCCTTCAAAATTCCCAGTATGCCTATTATATTTGTGGATGTCTTCTAATTAGACGACAAGACTTCATACATTTTAGGAATTCCCTGAAATACCAAATGGGTATTCCCCCCCTTAACCGCACTCCTCTGTTTCGATTTGCTTTTGCAACATAATAGATTAAAAAAACATGAGCCAACCTATTTCAGTCCACTGCATGTTGAAGACATCTTTGAAGTGATCTTCAGAGTTGTTGGGCAACCATTTTGGCATTGCTACCTGACATCGGTATTTTTGGCACCGGTATTTCAAATATTTGATTTCATTTAGGCACCGGCTACCTGACATCGGTATTTCAAATATTTGAGTTCATTTTGGCATCAGCTACCTGATACTGGTATTTTTGGCACCGATATTTCAAATATTTGAGTTCATTTTGGCATCAGCTACCTGATACTGGTATTTTTGGCACCGATATTTCAAATATTTGAGTTCATTTAGGCATCAGCTACCTGATATTGGTATTTCAAATATTTGAGTTCATTTTGGCATCAGCTACCTGATATTGGTATTTCAAATATTTGAGTTCATTTTGGCATCAGCTACCTGATATTGGTATTTCAAATATTTGAGTTCATTTTGGCATCAGCTACCTGACACTGGTATTTTTGGCACCTGTATTTCAAATATTTGAGCTCATTAAAGCCACCAGCTCCCTGACCGGTATTTTTGGCACCGGTATTTCAAATATTTGAGTTCATTTAGGCACCGGCTACCTGATATCGGTATTTCAAATATTTGAGCTCATTTAGCCACCAGCTCCCTGTCCGGTATTTTTGGCACTGGTATTTCAAATATTCATTTAGCCACCGGCTACCTGATACCGGTATTTCAAATATTTGAGTTCATTTAGGCACCGGCTACCTGATATCGGTATTTCAAATATTTGAGCTCATTTAGCCACCAGCTTCCTGACCGGTATTTTTGGCACTGGTATTTCAAATATTTGAGTTCATTTAGCCACCGGCTACCTGATATCGGTATTTCAAATATTTGAGCTCATTTAGCCACCAGCTCCCTGTCCGGTATTTTTGGCACTGGTATTTCAAATATTTGAGTTCATTTTGGCACCGGTTACCTAGCACCGGTATTTCAAATATTTGAGTTCATTTTGGCACCAGTTACCTGGCATCGGTATTTTTGGCACCGGTATTTCAAAAACCCGAGTCCATTTTGGCACTGTCTACCTGACACCAGTATTTTTGGCACCTGTAATTCAAATACCTGAATCCATGGTTTATTTGATGATCCATACCTGACCCGTGTTGGCGAGAGGGGTTCAATGGCTCACGAGCTCTGGCACTGACTTTCTTCCCGAGTAACTTGCTCGCTGAATGGTGGATGGTGCCCTGTGCGACGTCACCGTTAAGCACAGCAACAGTCAGGTGTTTTGTGCATGGTATTAAAAACCATGACGTCATTGCCATCTTTTTTTCCCCATTTCGACCGTGAAGGATCATAGGAGATCCCGCTAAGTTGTGACAACCGTTTGCGTATGAACCATTGAAAAGTAAACCACGGGAAGCAGTGGTGGCACGAGTGTCTCGGAGCTCTCTCGAGCAAATAATCTATTGAGGTTGTGATCCATGCATCGAATCGATATACAGTACTATATAAATCGACGGTGTGCATACGTGTCGTTGCTTGTTATCTCCATAATTTGGGCTTGACAAGGTGGAATGGAGTTCTCCCAGGACTCGAAGTATCCACCCCTGTTCGGTGAAGGATTGTGATTCATGGGCGAAGTTGTGAAGTTGTGTTTTCACTTTTTTGTTCCGAGGGCTCTTTTCAGGATCGTCACTGAGCCTCATACAGCCTCCAATTGTAGTTCGTTTGTGGTAAGACATAGCCAAATATTGAAGCTAATTCACCACTTAAAAACCGATTAAAATCCAGTGCAGAATTGGCAGTACTAGCGATGGAGGTATGGGCAATCTTGTTCCAAGCGTGCAACATGCTCTCCTGAGACGTCCATTTACTTGGGCAGTGTATAGGCAAAAGACTGTTGTTGCCTCAATAGTTCTTGAAAAATTTAAATGACCCAAGTTGCATACATAAAGCAAAAACCTGCGTATTGCTTATGTACAAATACAAATTGCCCTGCCTGATAGGCTGACATCATTTACATCAGAGGCCTGAAACCTATGCACACTGTAGCGGCTACCGCTGGGTTTTCACAATCGCCTTGCACCTATCAAGGACGTGGAGCGATCACCATGCCGGGCTCGTCCAGGACGCCCGGGCAGGCCCGCGCTCAACTTGCCAGGCCTCGGTCGGGACGCGCATGCCCGGGCAGGCTCGCCCTCAACTTGCCAGGCCGCAGCCAGGACGCTGGGCCACGCCCCCTCTCGCCTTTCCTGGGCAAACGCTCCTGGATAATATGTATATATATTGCTGCCCGATAAACGGGCTTTTCAGAGTGCCTGAGTGTTTGGTTTGAATAAAGCAACTCGGATGAATTCCAGCTTTTTGTCGCGTCCATTCTTCCGATCGACGTGGGAGCCCCAGCTCCTTCATTGGTGACCTACCGACATGGACACGGCAGTCGCCCTTAAACTGCCTACCTTCTGGGAGGCTCACGCGGCGGTTTGGTTCGCACAGGCGGATTCCCTGTTCGCCCTGCGAGGCATCACGGCCGACGACACCCGCTTTCACCATGTGGTAGCAGCGCTCGGTTCGGCCACCGCGGCCCGCGCCCTGAGCCTCCTCGAGAGCCCGCCAGCCGCTGACAAATACGGCGCGATTAAGAAGCTTCTCCTCGACGCTTTCGTCCTCCCATCGGCGGAACGCGCACGGCGCCTGCTCGACCTGCCCGAGT
Source organism: Myxine glutinosa (assembly GCF_964187855.1). NCBI lineage: Eukaryota > Metazoa > Chordata > Myxini > Myxiniformes > Myxinidae > Myxine > Myxine glutinosa. The sequence goes on along the minus strand of NC_136271.1, from coordinate 70,323,901 downwards.
TCAGCGACACGCGCCCTTCCGAGCGAATGGACTACATGCTTTCACTGCTCGGCGAGCACTCTCCGGCATTCCTGTTCCGGGAGCTGTTCCTCCGTCAGCTGCCTAAACCGGTACGCCTCGCCCTGGCAAGCACGACGATCACAGATCCCCGGGCCCTTGCCAGAGAAGCCGACAAGATCTCCGCCGCAGGTCAGCGCATTGCAGTGGCGACATGGGACCCACCGCCGTCCGACGCAACACCCATGGCGCCCGAGCGCCCGGCACGGTCGACGACCGAACTGCCGACGCAATTGGCGGCCGCTACACCGAGCCGACCACCTCCAGCACGACGACCGGGGCCTCCACCTGACCAAGCGTGGTGTTACTATCATGCCAGGTTCGGACAGAAGGCCCGGACATGCCGACCCCCGTGCACCTTCGGCAGGCCGGGAAACGGCCGGGCCGGCGTTCATTACCAGCCATGAGCGCCGGCCACACGGGCAACTTACTGTTCATCACGGATAGCGCGTCCGGACGGCGCTTCCTGTGCGACACCGGCGCCCAACTGAGCGTCATACCTGCCTCTGACCAGGACAGGCAATCCGCGGTTTGCGGCCCCTCCTTGGTTGCGGCCAACGGATCGACCATCCGCACCTTCGGCCCGCGCAACGTCACCCTCTGCTTCGGCGGCCAACGCTTTGCTTGGACGTTTGTAACCGCAAACGTGCCCATGGCTCTGCTAGGCGCCGACTTCCTCTGCGCACACGGACTGCTGGTGGACGTCCAACGGCGTCGTTTAATCAACGCCGAAACCTTCAGCTCCCTGGTATGCACATTGAGCAGCTCCGCGCCGACCGAGCTGGCATGCGCCGTCCCGGCGGCGAACGAGTTTGCTCGCCTGCTCACGGAGTTCCCAGCCCTCACGTGGCCGACGTTTTCGGCCGTCGCAGTACGGCATGGGATCGAGCACCACATACCAACCACGGGCCCGCCGGTCTACGCCAGGGCCCGCCGCCTTGACCCAGCCAAGCTCGCCGTGGCAAAGGCCGAATTCGACGCGTTGGAGCACCTCGGCATCGTGCGGCGCTCCGATAGCGCGTGGGCCTCGCCACTGCACATCGTGCCAAAGCCGGGGGGTGGATGGCGCCCGTGTGGCGACTACCGCCGTCTCAAAGACGCTACCACCCCCGACAGGTACTCGATCCTGCATATCCAAGACTTCTCCGCCCGTCTGGCCGGACGGGTCATTTTTTCGAAAATTGATCTCATACGGGGATATCACCAGGTACCTGTCAGGGCGGCCGACGTCCCTAAAACGGCAGTCATCACGCCGTTCGGCTTATTCGGATTCTTGCGGATGCCGTTTGGTCTCAAGAACGTGGCTCAGGCGTTCCAGCGCTTGATGGACGGCGTGCTGCGTGACCTGCCGTTCCTTTTCGTTTACCTGGACGACATCCTCGTCGCCAGCACGTCCCGGGCCGAGCACCTCCTCCACCTCCGAACACTGTTCGGGCGCCTCAGCGAGCACGGCCTCATCGTCAACCCGGCCAAATGCCACTTCGGCACGACGGCCGTTGATTTTTTGGACCACCACATCACCAAGAACGGGGCCGTGCCGCTGCCAACCAAGGTCGAGGCCATCACCACGTTCCCGCGTCCCCGCACCATAAAGGCCCTGCAGGAATTCCTGGGAATGGTGAATTTTTATCACCGCTTCGTGCCCCGCGCTGCTCAACTCATGCGGCCCCTCTACGAAGCCCTCCGGGGCAAGCCGGCCAAGCACGACATCGCCTGGTCCGCAGCAATGGATGCGGCCTTCCAAAGCTCAAAGCGGGCCCTCGCCGACGCAACACTGCTCGCTCACCCGGTGCTCAACGCTCCCATCGCCCTCACCACGGATGCCTCTGACTACGCGGTGGGCGCCGTACATGAGCAATGGGTGAACGGGGTTTGGCAGCCACTCGCTTTTTTCAGCCGGCAGCTCCGGCCGAACGAGCTCAAATACAGCACGTTTGACCGGGAGCTCCTCGGTCTACACCTGGCCGTCCGCCATTTCCGCCACCTCCTGGAGGGCCGACCTTTCACGGCGTTCGTCGACCACAAGCCGTTGGTTTACGCCATGGCCAAGGTCACGGAGCCGTGGTCGGCCCGCCAACAGCGCCACCTCTCCGCCGTGTCGGAGTTTGCCACGGACATCCGGCACGTCGCCGGCAAAAACAACGCCGTGGCCGACTGTCTTTCCCGGGCCAGCGCGAACGCGGTCCACCTGGGCGTGGACTTTGCGCTTATGGCGGCGGACCAAACCACCGACACCACGGTGCAAGCCTTCCGGGCGGCGGACACGGGCCTCCGCCTGGCCGACATCCCCTTCGCGGACACTGTCCTGCTCTGCGACGTCTCCCAAGGCCAGCCTCGCCCCATCGTGCCCGTCACCTGGCAACGCCGCATCTTCGCCTCCCTCCACGGCCTTTCCCACCCGGGCCGGAAAGCTTCCCAGAAGCTGGTGTCGGCGCGATTCGTCTGGCACGGCCTTTGTCGGGACGTCCGCGATTGGACCAGCACCTGCACGGCTTGCCAACGGGCCAAGATCCACCGACACACCCAGGCCCCGCTGGCACCTTTCACCATGCCCGAACGACGTTTCGACCACGTCAACGTGGATCTGGTGGGCCCCCTCCCCCCGTCACGGGGGTTCACACACCTGCTCACCATGGTGGACAGGACCACCAGGTGGCCGGAGGCCGTTCCCCTCGTCTCCACCACCACCGCTGACGTGGCGCAGGGTTTCATCGCCACCTGGGTCGCCCGCTTCGGCGCACCGGCGGACATCTCGTCAGACCGCGGACCACAGTTCACCTCCGAGCTGTGGGGCGCGGTCGCCCGCAACCTGGGGGTCAAGCTCCACCGTACTACGGCCTACCACCCCCAAGCAAACGGGTTGTGCGAGCGATTCCACCGCTCCATGAAGGCCGCGCTCATGGCCGGCCTTCAAGACGGCGGTTGGGCCGACCGGCTGCCGTGGGTCCTTTTGGGCCTCCGCACGGCCCCCAAGGAGGACCTCCAGGCATCCACCGCCGAGCTTGTCTATGGCCAGGCGCTACGCGTCCCGGGCGAATTCGTGCCCGACGCTACCAGTCCCTGGGCCGCAGCTCACCAGCGCTCGGACCTCCAGGAGGCCGCCCGACGGTTTGCCCCCGTGCCAACATCCCACCACGGTGACCCCCAGTCCTACGTCCCCCCAGCACTTCGCACAGCGGAGTATGTTTTTGTGCGTCACGACGCACATCGGGGGCCACTCCGGCCGCCGTACGACGGGCCCTTCTGGGTGCTGCGACGGGACGACAAGTCGTTCGTCATCGACATCGGCGGCAGGTCGGACCGGATTGCGGTGGACCGCCTCAAGCCGGCGCACGTGGACGTCGACCACCCACCACGGGTGGCCCTTCCGCCGCGGCGAGGCCGCCCCCCGTCCACGGTGCCCCCCACTCGACCACCCACCACCACACCGGACCCCCTCCCACGACCCGCCAGGGGTCGCTTCGGCCGGGTCATCAGGACCCCCCTCAAATTGACCCTGCCGGTGCAAGTCGATTCTGGGGGGACGTGTGTAGCGGCTACCGCTGGGTTTTCACAATCGCCTTGCACCTATCAAGGACACGGAGCGATCACCATGCCGGGCTCGTCCAGGACGCCCGGGCAGGCCCACGCTCAACTTGCCAGGCCTCGGTCGGGACGCCCGGGCATGCCCGGGCAGGCTCGCCCTCAACTTGCCAGGCCGCAGCCAGGACGCTGGGCCACGCCCCCTCTCGCCTTTCCTGGGCAAACGCTCCTGGATAATATGTATATATATTGCTGCCCGATAAACGGGCTTTTCAGAGTGCCTGAGTGTTTGGTTTGAATAAAGCAACTCAGATGAATTCCAGCTTTTTGTCGCGTCCATTCTTCCAATCGACGTGGGAGCCCCAGCTCCTTCAACACTGTCACCTTCACAAGGCCCGTGACACCGATCATCTCCAAACTTTCGATATTTGATCCTTTTAACAGTCGCTTAGGTTGTTTTACACTGACCGGAAAAACCTGTAGGGAGGGCATGGCGATTGCGAATATGGCACTGCCGGTGAAGTCTTTGGCTTATCAAAATGGCGGACGTATGATTTTTTTTCCCCCAAGTTATAATTGTGGGTGGAGTCTGGTCAGCTGTCCAACCAATGGATCATGGATGTAGAGTAGACAAACATACATACAAATGCTCCATTATATATAGATAACTTTAATGTCGGTGTATTAGGTGTAGGGAAGTAAAATGGCGGCATAATGAGTACTTATGTGTAAATGCAATGCATAATGGGTACTTATGTGTAAATGCAATGCATAATGGGTACTTATGTGTAAATGCAATGCATAATGGGTACTTACGTGTAAATGCAATGCATAATGGGTACTTATGTGTAAATGCAATGTATAATGGGTACTTATGTGTAAATGCAATGCATAATGGGTACTTATGTGTAAATGCAATGCATAATGGGTACTTATGTGTAAATGCAATGCATAATGGGTACTTATGTGTAAATTAGTGACGTCAGTGAAAACCTACCCACAGTGCAAAGCACAGCATCAGTGGCTTCGTTAGGGTTAGGATCACATCCAACAGCTGTCGTACAAAGTCTTGGGCAGTGGCGGCGTAAGTTGGTGAAGGAAATAGACTCCACATCTGTCCTGTGGGGAGATAAGATGCTTAAGTAAATTAACAACATATTTTTGTCCATAGGCATTCGGAATGCTTGTGTTGGCGGGTAGGGATACCCAAGTTAAAGTCCATCCAAGGGCTGGGGCACTTAGTCGTGTAATACCCTGCCTGCGAAGCACCAATCTGACAGTTTATAGTTGGATAGAGAATCGAGGCCAGACAAGATGGCTCAAAGGTAAGTGCGGTACATCTCCACCATCCTGTCAGACTATCCCCAGCTGTGAGGCCTTGTGGTGATATACTACCCTCATTATAACACGGAGAAAGCGTAGATGTCAGTTTTCTGGTCCATCCAGAAGGTGTCCCGGCTGCTTTTCCAGACTTACTGTACAGGGTTTTTTTTTTTTTTGGCCAACTCGTACACGGATGACAGATTGTGACAATCACGAGTGGAGCCGGTCTGTTCTAAAAGGAATGACATTTGTTGAAATAGAAGTTGCGGATCGTCAAAATGAAATTCAGAGCAAGGGAAACGTTACAAGATGGAAACGTGGAACAAATTAAGTAAAACATCAAGTTAAATTTGAGTCGTAAAAAAGATCAAGATTGGGGACTTGCTTTTATTTATGGGGATTGTGTGGGTGCATTAGGTGCAGCAATCGATCGGAGCGGTGCCACTCTATTGTAGGGGCTCCTTGGTGGTCAGCTTGGCTGTTGTTGGAGAAATGGAAAACTTGGTGGAGATGAAGAATTTCAGGCTCCGACAAGATGGCCAAGGGGAGCAGAACTGCTCTGAAAAACCTTATTTGAAACCTTGCTTGGCTGATTGACTCTCATTCTTAAAAGGTAAAGAGAAATACATAGAGGTGTTTTCTTTCTTTCTTTGCAAATTATTCATAGATTTTGTCACCTCAAGGCTGCCAGTATAGCTTGGAGGTACACACTCTCTTTCGAGCCATCCAGCCCGAGTTTGAATCTCGGCCCTGCTAGAAACTCATCCTGATGTTTGTCATGCATCACTACAAATCATCCATCAGATCATCGGATCATGTGTTGGTCAGCTGGGGTACCCCTCTGCCAGAACTGGGGGTGTTGATGGACGTTGAAGATATTTAAGTGTCTTTTTCAGAAGTAGGTGAGTTATTGCTGGCACCATGCTTAAACTACAAATTTCTGCTTCAACCAAAACGTCTGACTTTGCCAGAGGTTTGGCCAGCGGAGAGTTTTGGCCCAGGATCCACGAGAAGGTGGAACTAATTGGTGGTATATTATATATTCATTTGAAAACTTTTTTTCTCTGCAACCACTTGTCCCATCGATGTGAAACATCTCTATATATAAAGGAGTGTCTGTGTGTGTGTCTGTCTGGATGTCCGCTTATAACTCAAGAACTACACATCGGAGAAAAGTTTTAGACACAGATTCGGAATCAGCATAAAATCCCGGTGGTTTTAGGCTACGTTTTATTTTAATATCAATGGTTTAAAAAAACCGCGCCAGCTGCAATTCCATCGTGTAGTTTGGGTCGGCACTAGACGTTCGGGGTGTATTTCAATGGTTTGTCGGGTTTGGCTGTGGGTCCAGAATAGCTCCCATTTCCTTATGTTCTTCCACTTTTATTTTGATTCTCCTGTTATAACGCCTTCCTTATCTACCTTATATCCCCCCCCGACGAGGCCTCTACATAATTTCATGCGGCAGAATTTCGTGCATTTTGAGTGAAAGAAGTGACGAAGTTGTAGGAGGAAGAAGAGGCGCGATCACTGTGGAGGCCTTGATCGTGAGTGGAAATGGCGGGAATTGCGTTTGTATCGCAAAGTAAAGGATCTGCATTCATTTCTGAACTTGCATTGGTGGATTGTTATACATCTGCATTATTTTTCATAAAAAAACTTTATGTTGAACTTGAAGGCTCCAAGCACGGACTATATATATAGCCCTCATTGAGGTAAAAATAAAAGGAAAAATCCTTTTATTCCTGCTATCCTGCTATCGCTTGCCAAGCTAGCTTGTCCCATCGATGTGGGACAAGTTGTCCCCCCTCCCCCTCCCACTCCACTCCCCCTCCCCTTGCCTCCTCCCCCTCCCTCCTCTTCTCCCCTCTCCCCCTCCCCCTCCCTCCTCTTCTCCCCTCCCCCCCTCTTCTCCCCTCCCCCCCTCTTCTCCCCTCCCCACCCTCTCTTCCCCCCCCCCCACCCTCTCCTCCCCTCCCCCCCCCGTTCCCCTCCCCTCCCCTTCCTTCCCCCGCCCGGCAATGCCGGGTACTTCCCATGGCCAGCTGTACGTGGGCTGCTCGAGGGTTGGAAAACCAAGCAATCTTTATGTCTTGGCACCAAGTAAGAAAACCAGAAATGTATACCAAGAGGTTTTGAGAAATTGAAAATTGACAAAACGTCATGTAGGAAATGTACTGTGATATTGCTCTAAAATATACATGTTCTTTTCATCATATATTTGTATTATTCTTATTCAACCCGGGCGAAGCCGGGTACCTCAGCTAGTTAAACATAAGACTCTCCATGGACAATATTTTATTGATGACACTGATGTCATGGGTCACATGGCATGGCAGCCATATTTGATTAAAGGAAAAAATTTGGACATCTTATCCGAAACCTCTCCAGGAAAAAATTTGAAGCTTGGCACATGTCATCAACTCCACATGGGTTATATAGGGTGATGATGTCATCGGTGAAGTGGTATTCTAGCCGTAATCGGTTGAATCGAAATCCTTATCCGAAAAATCTGAAACTTCATGTATCAGATCTACGCCCCGATGTGAGTGGGTAATGAAATTTGTGACATCATCGGTCATGTGGTCTGGTGGCTATAATGGATTGAAAATAAATCTCGAGAACCGCTTAACAGATAGATGCGAAACTTCATGTGTATGATTGACTCGCCATGGGGAATATATTTTAAAAAAAATTAAACGTCATAGGTCACATAGTCTGGCAGCCATTTGGGATTGAAGGAAAAACCTTCTCACAAACCGCTGAACCAATAGACCTGAAAATTTTAAGTATTATCATCGACTATCCATGGGGATACAAAGGTGATAACTAAAAGTGGGCTATAATAGTGGCGTGTTCAGTTGACAATTGGTATTTGGTACTTTTGCACAGTGAGCGCGTGTGAGGCGAGACTATGAGTTGTACTAATGCTACTAGTTAGTTTCATTTCCTTTTGTGTCAGGATTAAATAGTTTTATTTCCTTTGTGCCACTTAAAAGGAACACTTTGGAATTTGTGGACCCTCTACTTTGCAGTTGAGTTCCGTATATATGGAACTCATTGCCTCATTCCAATGCAGCGCTACTTTATCACTTGCATCCAGAATCTTTCCATTACGATTTCTTCTCATTAACGTACTCCTCCTGCACAGTTGTTACAAACTTGGTGCTCTTAAACCTCCCTCTGGTTGATGGACTACCTTGATTGTTTCATTGACGTATTGCGTTTTGTTCACTATCAATTTATCAGGCCTGTAAGTTCCATTTTGCAATCAAATGAAATATTTACCTCCTTTTCAGCGCTCGTTAAGCATTTGATTTTCTCATCTTGAAATGTTTGTTGTTGTTAAGGTTCAGCTGAAACGAGTCGGGATTGATTGGAGGAAAAAAACAAAAAACTTGATCACATCACATGTTGCAAATTTAACTGGATGAAGAATTTATCATTAGCGCAGGAGACGGGGTTTCCAATCGTGTGTGTGTGTGTGTGTGTGTGTGTGTGTGTGTGTGTGTGTGTGTGTGTGTGTGTGTGTGTGTGTGTGTGTGTGTGTGTGTGTGTGTGTGTGTGTGTGTGTGTGTGTGTGTGTCTATGTGTCTATGTGTCCCCGTCTGTCCGTCCGTCTGTCTGGACCTTAGGCTCTTTACCGTTTGAGCTATTCTCATTACATTTTCACCAAAGCTTTATTATCATAATATGGAGTTTTTAAAATAATGTTTTATCATAATATGTTTTTGGTCCTGCCAGGTGTCACAGTCACCCTCCCCACTCGCAGCAAAGCCAGTGAGGGGTGTCGGCTTAGTCACCGACAACCCAACCATGCGGCAGGTAGCACTGGGTTACATGTTACCAGTGGCAGTCCCAAAAGATTGATCTCACTAAAAAATTAAACAAGTACAGATACATTCAAAGTACACCACCCTCATGCGAAAAAAATTAATGTCCTCCAGCGTGGCATTGCTGGGGCTCCTTCGGCTCATAGAGACTGTATTGGGAGGGAGAGGTGTACAATAAATTGATTGATTAATTGCATAATTAAAATCAATAAATAATAATCATAAAATATTTTCTTAATCAATTGGCTAATAGCACACCTAAACCATCAGTGCTTCATCAGAAGCTGTAACCTTTAGAAAAATAATTAAATAAGTCATTAATCGAGAAAATTAAATAATTGATTAATCAATATATAATTAATTGATTAATCAATAAATCAAAAATATCCTTTATAGCCACATCACTTGGTCACTGTTGTGTCCAAATATCATCTTCCTAGCTCAAAAGGTGCCTGAGATATTGCCCAGATGAGAAAGAAAATAAATACATAATTAATAATGAAAATAAATAAATAATAATCGTTAAATAATTAATCGATTGGCCGATACAATACCTAAACAACCACCGTTTCATCCGAATCTGTAACTTTAAAAAACCCTAATCAATTGTCATTAATCGAATAATTAAATAATTATTTGATTAATTAATCAATAAATCAAAAATAACCTTTACAGCCAAATCACTTGGTCATTGTCATGTCCAAATATCAGATTCCTAGCTCAAAAGGTGCCTGAGATAATGTCCAGAAGAGAAAAGAAAGAAATAAGTAATTAATTGATAATGATTAAGTAACTAATCAATTAATTGATTAATCAAAAAACAAACAATAGTTTTTGATGACGTCATGCAGCGCCTGGAGATGGCATAGGAAAGGAGCGGTGTACAATGAACAAATGGGTACCTACGCCACGTTTCTACATGGATAAGACACAATGTATGATGATAATTAGGATACGTTACGTGATTCATGTCGAGCGCTGTACCAATCGTAGCAGCCCCTTTCTCGTTTTTTCAGGCCATATCATCTCTTATCACCATATTGTCCGATTCCATTTGTCTTGTTAATGTTTTTCCATGTCCACCAAGAGGTGGCCTTTACTTTAAAACCTCACATGTGTAGTGGTAATTTTAGATAACTCAATTAAAATGTAATTTTTCACATTTTGGGGTGAAAAAAGCACAAAATGGCGTTTTTCACTAAAAAGTCAGCAGCTGCAGCAATTAAGAAATTGGTTTTCGTAATCGGCACAAAATTCTGATTCAGAAATCGTCCTCAAAGCTTTTGGCCTCAGACACGTGATTAAAAGTGCTGTCGGTCTTGGACTAACTAATCCATCAGGACTCCATTGGAGAAAATGTTTCGTGCAAAAATGCTTAAGTAAGTGAAAGTTCTGTATTGTGATGTTGGATGATTTACTTTATACACTTCTTCTTCTTCTTCATTTGTATGCAGCACGAGGTTGCGGGGTAGCATCATTGACTGAGTGGCGTGGCTGTGCTGCTGATGCGATGCCCTCTGCTGGTTATGGCAGGAATTTGTCATTTGTTCAGGGTTCTGGCGACATCTCGCCAACTCTTCGCAAAGGACACCGTGGGATCTTTAATGTCCACCAGTGAATGCTCAGTTTTATTTATTTATTTGTTTGGTTTTTGTATACAGAATCGAGGCTCGTGTAAGAGCTAACACATTGAACACAAAAACGTAAACAGAGACATAAAACATACAATGAAGGGAGCAGGGGAGAAGAGGGGGATAGAGGGGGAAGCACACAAGTACAACAACAGTAAAGAACAAGAAAGAGCAATCGGAGATTGCAAACCCTCGCCAGGATGTATTTTCAGTGGTTTTTAAGGCTTTTGTGTTAAAACAAATATGGCGGCCGAACCACGTGACCGATGACGTCGTCTTTTTTTTTCTCCACCAATTTATGCCGACATGACGCTCAACAAATTTCATCTTGATCGGATGAAGTTTTGTACTTGTCGAATTATGACATCATTAACATATTTCATTCCCCATGGAGACTTCTTTACAATGAGCCATGTCTCAATTTTTTCTATTCAGCGCTTTCATAGATGGAGGTGAAATTTTTTCGGTTTTTCCAAGATGGCGACCGAACCACGTGACCATGACGTCATAATTATCATTAAAAAATTATTCAGGTGGAGTTGCACCTCTGGTGAATATTTCCTGTCAGTCGGACCAACGGTTGCAGAGAAAATCATATTTATTCTGTGCGGACAAACAAACAGACAGACAAACAGACAAACGGACTCAAATTAAATACTCTCCTCAGGTGCGGGTAACAAGGATGTCGGTAGATCTGTGGAAGGGGAAAGGGGGAGGGTTGGGGAGGAGGGAGGGGTACACGGTATAAAGCAAATGAACACTTCTAGGACAATACTAGGAACACTACTAGGATAACGTTGGCCCGTTTAACGGACGACACACACATTAATGAATCACCTTACCTGTGAAGCACTGGGATGACAGGTTGTAGCGGTATCGAGATTTCAACCCAGGCAAGACAGCTTTGAGGTGAGTATGTGTACCTTTAGGCCATCCTATCGGCCTACTCCATGCACTACTATCTACAGATTCCAGACATCGGGAGCTATGCTTTGACCACTATTACTTCACTGCTCACAATTAATCCCAACTTCTCGTCGTTGGCCAGTTAAAAGTTTCTGATCCAAGTCTTTCCCTAACTGTCTGGTCAGCCCTGAAATTACACTAGATCTGGTTGTGGCAGAAATGTACACGATCGAGGCTCGTGGGAGAGCAAGGTGGAGGTATTTTTATATGCCGGGGCAAGACCACACATAAAGAAGCCATGTTGGATAAGGCAAGCGGCTCTCTTCAATTAGGAGCTGCCATTTTCAGCAATATCCAAATAAGTTACCCTTTGCAATCGGCATCGAACGACGAATCTCCAAGTCGGTTACCTGCTTTGACTTCAGGGCTGCGGTCATGGCACCACAAGGACCTGCCATTCAATACTAAAATGGCCAAATTGAAATTTGACATCATTTATGGCTTTGGAGATGGTTTTAAACATTAAAATGGACATTTCCGTGTTTTGTATGTCTTTGTCTATTGTGCCGTTTGAGAAGTTGGAAGCTTTCCAAGGAATAGGGTGATAAATTGTAAGATAGGCCGGGGACCCAAGCAGTTTTAACCTTCCACAGTCAGGTCACGAAGTCCCTGGAAATACGGCACCGGCCTTACCTTTAAAGGCCAAGATTGTACAAAGGAAATGCACCAAAAAAAGGAACTGTGTTCCAGACAGAGCAATCTCTCCTGTTTCTCTGCCAGTCTCGAAATGCTTTCGCTGTCGGATTAAGAATAAGGCTTCTCCAGGAAAACTGGTCTTGCAAGCTAAACGATTCTGATATTGTCATTTATGATGCAGATACGATGCTCGGTTACGCAAGCGAATCGCTGCTTTTCAAACTAGCCAGCAGTTGGTGTAGTAAATAATCCTAGTGTTGGCTTACCAATTAAGGTGGCTGCCTTAGGCTGAAGATCTTACGGTCTTGATCTTACGACCCCTGTCGTGTCGCTAAATAACATCAGGTGGGTTGACTCGGCCTGTCATCCTTCCAAGGTCGGCAAAATGAGTACCAGCCTACTGGGAACAGGCAGGGCACTGCATCAACGGCAGAACCGCACTTCCAGGAATGATGCAACTGTGGGAGCTGTGCTCGTACGATAAAGCCAGACAAAATGGACGACACAGGAACGAAGTTTCACCGAGCTATTTATTTAGCTCAAAACCAAAGAACTCAAAAGCACGCTGAATCTGCCCCTCGAACGGGCGGCAATTTATATGGCCAACTGAACACACAAAAGCCACGCCTCTCAGGCGGGGCGTGGTATGCAAAATAGGTAAGTCACGCCTCTCGACGGGGCGTGGTATGCAAGGCAAGTGTTCGCCTGAGAAAGACAAGTCTGGACACGCCCGGGCGAGTCCGGACACGTGACCGCTCGCCGGTTGCGTCATCGGCCGGTGCACGGTAATTGTGTCATGCTTCCGGTAACCGCTACATGCGCCCCCCCCAGAATTAACCTGCACCGGGAGAGTCAGTTTGAGGGGGATCCTGATGACCCGGCCGAAACGACCCCTGGCGATTCGTGTGGGGGTGGTAGGTGGCGTGGCGGTGGACGGTCGGGCGGGGGGCTTGGTTGACGGGGGATGGCCCCGTCGTGGAGGAAGGGCCAACCATGGAGGTTGGTCGAGGTCCAAATGGGCCGGCTTGAGGTGGTCCACGGAGATGCGGTCCGGCTTGCCGCCGATGTCGACGATGAATGACTTGTCGTCCCTCTTCAGGACCCGGAAATGTCCATCGTACGGCGGCCGGAGCGGTCCCCGGTGTGCGTCGTGCCGGATAAAAACGTTCTCCGAAGTGCTGAGGGGACGTGGGGTTGGGGGCAGCCGTGGTGGGATGTGGGCACGGGGGCGAATCTCCTGGCAGCCTCCTGGAGGTCCGAGCGTTGGCGAGCCACGGACCAGGGGCCGGTGGCGTCAGGGATGAATTCGCCCGGCACGTGCAGTGGCTGGTCGTAGACCAGCTCGGCGGTGGTAGCCTGGAGGTCCTCTTTAGGGGCCGTTCGGAGGCCCAATAGGACCCACGGAAGCCTGTCAGCCCAACCGTCGTCCTGGAGGCTGGCTCTGAGAGCGGCCTTCATCGAGCGGTAGAACCGCTCGCACAAGCCGTTGGCTTGGGGGTGGTAGGCCGTGGTGTGGTGAAGCTTGACCCCCAAGGCCTGGGCGACCGCGCCCCAAAGCTCGGAGGTGAATTGGGGGCCTCTGTCGGAGGAGATGTCCGAGGGGGCGCCGAAACGGGCAATCCAGGTGCCAACGAAGGCCTGCGCCACATCGGCGGATGTTGATGCCAGCGGGGCGGCCTCCGGCCACTTGGTGGTCCTGTCCACCATCGTGAGGAGGTGGGTGAAGCACCGCGAGGAGGGGAGGGGTCCCACCAGGTCCACATTGACGTGGTAGAAGCGCCGCGTGGGCACGTGGAATGGTGCCAACGGGGCTTGGGTGTGCCGGTGGACCTTCGCGCGCTGGCAGGCGACACAGGCATTGGCCCAGTCGTGGACGTCTTTACGGAGCCCGTGCCAGACGAATTTCGCTGCCACGAGCTTCTGTGATGCTTTCCGGCCCGGGTGGGAAAGGCCGTGGAGGGCGTCAAAAATTCACGCACAGAGGCAGGCTGCTGGTCCAAGTTGTCGATTTGACCCGTTAATTCTGCCCACAAGTTCTCTATCGGATTCATATCCGGGGACATGGCAGGCCACTCCATATGCTCTAAACCACGGTCAGCAAGAAAGTGTTGGATCACGCGAGCACGATGAGGCCGTGCATTGTCATCTTGGAAGACAACGTTTCCTCGAAAGGCTGCACGAACAAATGGAAGCAATGTTTCTTCCAGAATGGCCCTGTGCTTGAACTGGTTCAGGTTTCCATTCAGAACAACCAGGTCAGTTTTGCCCCCTGCATGAAAAGCAGCCCAAACGGTCACCCCACCACCTCCAGCTTGGACTCTTGGCACTATACAATCTTCGTTGTAGGCTTCATGCACTTGTCTGCGCACTCGGACGTGGCCATATTGACGATAGACCAGAAATTTAGACTCGTCACTGAAGATCATGTGATTCCAGTGTCCTGGCTGCCATTGACGGTGCTCTCTGGCCCACTGCAATTGGCGCTGGCGGTGTTGTCTCGTCAGATGTGGCTTTCTCAGGGGACGCCTGGCACGATAGCCTGCTTGAACCAGTCGTTGGTTGACTAGCCTTCTGGATACAGGCACATTTGTCAGTTGCTGCCACTCAGCCCTAAGCCGATTAGCTGACTTGGTACGGCCATTGCGGACTAACCGGTGCAGCTGGCGATCATCCCTCCTTGTGGATCTGCGGGGACGTCCTGACCTCTGTATTGGAGTAGGGACACCCCAGTAGTGTAATAATGTTGATCCTGGGACACCTCCAAATTCCCATTGACTTACATGTTAATTTCCTCTCTCCTCATTAACCCAAAGCACCTCTATTTCTCTCACCCTGTTCTTTACGAACCTTCTCACCTTTTGACATGCTATCCTTATTCATTAGACCACTTAAACACCTGTGATCCTTCTGACCTTATGGACCTTTTAACCTTTTACTCTTAATATCATCTGGTGAATATAACCCACTCAAACATCGACCCGACAAATATTTGTTTATGTGTGGGAAATAATTTAATTCTCCTACAACTCTCTTCACCGTCTAATATATTGACAAAGTATATGTTTGAGTTTGGTTCTTTTTCAAGATATTTTAACTGAGTTAAAATAAAATGATAAACCTCCCACAATGTTCTTGTTTGGGTGCCTCCAGTGCCACATACCATTTTAAAATTAAAGTATATATTTTCCTGACAACCATTAAAGTTTTCCGTCCACTCAAAAATATTTCCATCTTTTTTACCCAACTCACCAGTATTTAAATTAATTCACTTATTTGTTTTGTGAACTTTTTTACCAGTTGCCTTTTCAATTATACCTATTTGATATTTTTCACATTCATTATGTTTTCCATTTATATACCAAGGTTGATTACACCTCCACTCTTTAGTCTGGTTGATACTTGGTTCTATCATTTATATATTAATAAAAAAGGTGGCGGTAGCCCTTAAAATCCCTAACCCCATTATCTTATCACTTATATATATCTTATCACTTATATATATCTTATCACTTATATATATCTTATCACTAATATATATATCACTTATATAGATCTTATCACTTATATATATCTTATCACTTATATACTTATATAACCATAAGGGAGACTATCAATCGCATTTTCTAAAATAAACCTCATCATCAAAAGCTCCTAATGCTTTCTTATTTATCTCTTCTGTATATAATTGATGTTTATAACTTCTTATTCCATTAATCTTTCTAAACTCTTCTTTCTTTGTTGTTAAACAGTTATAATAATCCTTAAAGTTTATTGTTTCTTTGATAACATTTTTCTTTACACCTTTTAACTTCTTATCAGTCTTTTCAACGTTATTCACAATATATTTATAAGCATAAGCCTTGGACCTCAATCCCACAAATTCACTCATAACATTTCCTCCTAATTCATCCTTGAACTTTCCAATCACCTTTTTATTTTTAGAAGAGAACAACTCACTCTCTGGACTATAATTACTTGTATCATAAATATTAATGTCCTTTTTCATGTCTGAATAAACATCATCAGTATTAATTTTCAAAATAAAACTATCTGTATCCATGTAAAGTAGATTAACATCATTTTGATATTTCTTCCTCAAGTTATTATAAAAGTAATCATACATTAATGACTTTGACAAATCAAGAATTGATGTTCCAATATAAATAGGTTTGTCCATTTCAATACTCTCTTTAATCAAATGGATCGCACAAAAGTTCTCAGTAAAGACCTCAACTCTCGTAAAACTCGGTCTATTAATTAATTTTGATGCTTGTTTCCAAGATGTTGATAGTCTGATATTTTGTCTTTTCCTCACATTTTCCATGGTCTTACCAAAGACCGCATTATTCATCAATTTATAAAAGTCTTTCTCAAAATCTGTTTTTGACTCTGTTCTTCTTTGTGTATTAAAATCAATGTACCCCTTTAACCAATAACTTTGATTGAACTTTAGAATCCTATGTATCTTTTCAACACGGAGACCCTTTGAAAGACATTGTCTCAAATTTCTTTGATGAAGAACATAATTTTTCTTGTTGTATAGTGTTGTTAGAAGCTTCTCTGACGCTTTACCCTTTACATTAAATGATTGTTGATAATCACTTAACCACTCATTCTTTGGAATTTCCTTTTCACAAGCAAATGGGAGATCTTTGTGTAGGTTATGGAGTTCCTCTGGATATTTCAAATCAACTTCAAAATAATAACCAACCTTTGAATCATCCAATTCTTTTTGTGTAGAGATACATACATCTTGTAAAACCTTTTTGTAGTCTTTTTCCTTTACCCATCTAAGTTTTCCATAAGGAAGAGCCTGAGACATTGCCCAACCATACAAGTTATTTGAGTCATAGTACATTAAGTAAGAACTCTCTTTTGTTGAATCATAATTTGGAAGATATTTGTTATTTACTTTTGTATATCTCTTTGAACAGACTTGTGAAATTCCACCTCTTTTTGACTTTTCACTCATCAAGAGCATGTCAACATCTGTTATTAAATCCAAATCTTGTTTTGTCATTTTCAACATCGCGCTCCAAGCAAGACCAGGAGCAGTGTAATAGTGAGCAGGATCCAATCCATATCCAGAATGACAGATTGTTCTGAAAGCCTCAAAGACATCAGCTAGAAGAAGAACATCAGTTTTGAGATACAAATCATGATACTCACCAAGATTCTTGATGTTATATTTTTTTCAAACATTTTGTGCGTGTACATAATCTTTATCAGGTATATGACTATTATTTAATTTATTATAGAAATTTTCTTTTGAAGGAATTTGTGTTTCATTGAATCTCTCAAATGAGTCCATATAGTCATAGGGATAAATTCCCTTTTGTGTTAGTAAATCTTTGTCTGAAAAATACTCTGAAAGACATGGAAACTCTTTTAGATTTTGAACCAAGTTAACCAATGGACTTGCCATGAATTTAAATGTATCAAGAAATCTGATATGAGTAATAGGAGATGTGTGAATTGTTTTTATGAATGAAATGTATTTCTGATCCGTGTTAGGAATTACTGAAATGTGTCCAGATGTCTTTGAAAGTTCATTAATAAATAGATGTGTATCATAATGAGCGTTGTTATGAAGAAAGACAGGAATGAAAGAGGGGAGTTGATAATTAATATTACAACTTTGATGAGCCGGACCTCTATATTTACCAGTGAGATGACAATGGTCTCTAACCTTTAGACCTTTACCAATTTTCTTCTCACAAATATGACAGGCAGCCTTTGGATGTCTAAATTCTCTTTTTTCTTTACTTGTTAAGGGCATTGGTTTATTGGTTTCTCTCATTATCTTGGTTAATCGAACACAGTCTTTTTCTAGTCGTTTCACAAACTCCTCTGGGGTATTTGAGCCTCTATACTCCTCTAACTTGTTATATTCATCACAAACGGATGATTTGATATAATAACAAAAACCGCAAGGAGTATGTTTTTGATATTTATTTGTGTATGATTGTTTTGGATCTGGAGAAGCAGTATCTATTTTTTCTAGAATACTTTCAAAATCAACATATATAACAAATGGATGTTTTATTGTTTTCTTTTCATCTTTGAATGAAATCTTTGAGCCTTCTTTCGGCATTTTTATTACCATTGATTTATGTTCACCACAATAATTTGAGTGTTTATCCAATCTTTCTTGTGTATTGAAGAAGTTAAGACAACGTGTACAAATATATATTTTATTTGTTCTTTCACATACTTGTGTACGAACCAATTTAGAAAGATCTTTGATGTATGTATAATGTGAATTTTCCTCTGAATTAAAATATAGAAGATTAATATGAGTTTGTTTACAATTGTCAGAAAGCTTTAAAACCTGAATGTTGTTTGTTTCTGTTAGACCATAAACATTAACTGATAAATTATTCATCTTTTCAAATTTAGGAATATCATTTAAAGCCATAGGAAACTTTAGATCTTTCGTATTTAATGTATTCTCATATTTTTTATAATGAGATACTCTTTCACCATGAAAATGTGGAGGATGTAAGTGTGCTAGAATAGACCAGAGAAAACATTTATTGTCTTTATTTTTGATATTGATAACTGCTTTTCTATTTTTGATAACACTGGGTAAATCAATGTAAGAAGAAGCTTTTAGAGGATCTGATTTAAGAATATGAATATCGATGTAAATAATTTTTCCTATATTGAATCCACTTCCTACGATTGAATTATCCACATCTTGCTCTTGTTTAATAAGTTCATCATAGACTCCTGATGTTTTAAAATCTTGATATGAAGATATAAAGTGCGGTTCAGTTCTCATGTATGGTGCATCTATAACTCCTTCATCCTTTGTCATTTCTAATTTTACTCCCATATAAAATTTAAGTGGTTTCATTTCCTTTAGTGTTTTTTCAATCAACGTTTGAACAGCAGGTTTAACTATTTCTACAGCATCAACTATAGACTCTGGTTCAGGAGGTTTGAAGTTAAAGACTCTTATTTTAATATGTCCTTTGAAAGCACCATCAGTATTTTTAATAGTAAACAATTTTGACAAGTGTTTGTTAGTTTTAAGATGAGCTTTAAACCCCTTCTTGAGGATGGTTGTTTTACAGACCTTACAATGTTTTGTCTCAGGTGGAAGAGGGGAAAGTTTGTTAAGAATGTTGAATGTATGTTTTGCGGTGAGAATATGTCGTTTATAATATTTTACTTCCTTCTCGCAAGTATCACAATAAACCATATTTTTAGCGTGAGAAAACGTGTTGTTTTATATATGAAACTATACTTAAAGTAAAACACTTTTGAGCTTTACAGCTCCTTTTTATATATATCACTGTACTTAAACTAAAACACTTTTTCACTCAGAATCATCTGTGTCATAACTATCATATGAATACTCAGAATCATACTCAGAGTCATCAATAAAGCTACTCTCATAACTATCATTTGAGTATAAACTATTAGTATCATAACTTTCATATACAGGTTTTAAATTTTCATTATTATTATCATAAATGTATTGACCTAATTCCCTACAAACCTAAATTTATCTATAATTACCAGAGAGGGCATCTTTTTCAAAAAATAATTTTTCAATTTTAAACTAAGGTGCTGGTTATCTCAAACAATAACACATGGTGGCGGTTGTGGCAGTGGAAAACAAATTAGATTACCATCTTTAAGCTTGAACGTCTCTTTTTCAATTGTTTTAAGAACTTCAGTCTTGACTATGTGATTCAAACTCACTGATGATTCGACATTATTAACAATTTTTTGAAGATACAAAAGCCATACAACACTATGTCCAATTGAACTTGAAAGGCCCTTTTTTATTTCTTTAACCACAGCTTTCTTAACGCTATATGTTGTCGTTGGATTAAACAAAGGAAGAAGGTCTTCATCCGATATATTGTTAATCTGGTTTACAACACTTGTTGTGATCATTTTTTCATTACAAGGAGTACAAACACATTCTGACAATTTATTGACCTTTATCTTTGTCATGATAAAATCTTCCAAGGAAATAGTAAAATCTTCACTGCTGTAATGACTCATATTTAATTATCAGAAAAAAATATTCCCATCAATATCTATATATTTTCTTTCATTAGAACTAATAACCACAATATTTTTTACATTAAATGTTATTTTCAAATAATCAGGGTACGGAATGATAGTTCACCACTAATATTCATATTATTAATTTCACCCACATCTTTGGGTTTATTAAAGAATATACAAATGTTTCCTCTAGAATCGTTGATGGTCTTATCATTCATTTTCAAAACTTCTTTATCAATGATCTTTTCAAGCTTTGAGTAAATTGCCGGTAGTAGTGGAGAAACTTTTGTCAAATTTACTTTAATAGAGTTATTAATTAACATAGCTTGTCCCGTAAATTTAATAAAAGGACACATGTTATTCTCCATTATGGGTTTAATCCAAAAATTTCCATATTTATCTTTGTTCAATTTTACATCTTTGACATATTTTTCTATATCTTCCACCGAAGTAGAGATTGATTGAAATTTGTCTTTTGTGTTTTGAAACATTGTATTTATTAGATAATAAACTTGCGTTTAGTTTAAGTAAAAATTTACTATATAAATATGATAGAAGGATATTTAGAATTTCCAGACTCACCATACGATAAATTAGAGAATTGTCCGGCTTGTGATAGAAGAGGGCTTAATAATGAGGATTCATATAAACAATGTATTTTCTGTGATTTAATTTTAATTGATGATAAAAAAATATATAGAAAAATATATAACTCTTTTAAATTAGAACCAAAAATGAATTACTTTACAAGATTAATAAGAGAGATGAATGTTAAGTATTGTGATGATAATACACCATTTCTTTCAAGGGAAGAGACTATTTGTATTGAGGAAATGTATAAGGGTTTAATGATATTTATTATTCAAAATAATTTTAATGGAAATGTTAATACAAGATACTATATAAATAAAATAATGGATTATTTTAAAATTAAACCTGAACTCAGGATAAAATATAGAGTTTCTAAAATAGCTCAAAAAAAGTTAGATGACTTGTTTTTCAAATATATAAATGAATGATTTTTTACCTGTTTGGGAAAATAAGATAAAATTTAATAATCATAAGAATATTCCAAATTCATTGAGATGTCTAATAGTTGGTTCAAGTGGATGTGGAAAAACCTGTTTACTTTTAAAGATGCTCCTTCGTCCTAATTTTTTAGATTATGATAATTTAATAATTTTTACAAAGTCTAGTTTTCAACCCGAGTATCAACTACTGTCACAGGGTTTTAATGCAGGTCTTAAAAAGGAAGATATTATCGGTTTATTTAAACTTCAAAACAAACTAAATGATTATAATATTGAAGATATAATACAATTATTTTGTTATACACAGAAATCAAAATCGAAACCAAAACCCATAACTTGTATTCTCAGTGATAATACGGATGATATACCTTCACCTCAAGATTTAGATAAATCAAAAAAGAACCTCATCATCTTTGATGATTGTGTTAATGAGAGAAACCAAACAGTAATGGATAGCTACTATACAAGAGGGAGACATTCTTCTTGTAATTGTATATATCTTAGTCAATCATATTTTCAACTCCCTCGACGCTCAATAAGAAACAATGCTAATACTTTTATTTTATTTAAGTTAAATTCAATAGATATAAATAATTTTTGGAGAGATAATTATGTAGTTCTTATGTAGTTAGTTATGTAGTAGTAGGAGATTAGTATGTAGTAGTAGTATGTAGTATGTAGTAGTAGTAGTAGTAGTATGTAGAAACTTATGTAGTAGGAGAGATAATTATGTAGTTCTACATTATGTAGTAAGAAGGAATTTGAAAATTCTATGAAACACACGATTGGAAAATATAAATATATTGTTGTGAAACAAGATGAGATACTAAATGATATTTTTCAATAAATAAATACAGAAAATGAATACCGACGAAAGAGCAAGAAAGTTTAAAGAACATCAAGAGTTGGTTTCAAAAGTTGTTAAACAACAGGAAGAGATAAAGAAGAAACGGAGACAGAAACTAACTGGTGAAGAAGCCTTTGAAAGAAAACAAGAGAAATTCTTTAAACCACTTTTGAAAACTCAACACTCACCTGCAGCCCCCACAGTAGAATTTACTCCGAAAAAACTTCAAATGATCAAAGATTTTAGTCAAATGACAGAGCAAGAACTTGGAGAATTAGAATATGATGATGAAGGATTATTTCGGAAACTTGAGGAGGTAAATCAACCCCCTAATTATGTTGTGGAAGCTCTTCAAAACAATGAATATTCGGTGAATTCAAAAACCAGAGCAGGTCTCATTCCAACAGAAGAACCAGCACAGTTTTATCTTGTGAAAGAAAAGGTATTGATATTTAATGATAAATTGGTATTCTTAAGTTCTACTCAACCAAATGTTGAATTAACTCCAAGATTAATGTTTCTTCTGACAAACTCTGGATTAAACGGTTCAAAATATTTTGATGAACCGCTTGATATGGAAAGAGAGGAAGATAGGGTATATATTGATTTACTAAACTCACTTGATTATGGAGTTTCTGTTGCTGGTAAAAGGAAGAAGAATGAGAAGGAGAAACATATTATTGATGCTTTAAGTAAGTTTGGTTCAGGTGTTAGTTTTCTTCCAAATGATCCATCACAATTAGTTAATAGGTTATTATTGTTGTTAGGTAGTAAGAAGGCTGGAAACAACAATTGTTTTAATGAAACATCTGCCATTTTAGACCAGTTGATGAATATGAAAATAATTAATAAATATCAATACAAAGATATTTTATTAGATATTAAATAAGATGAGAAGCACAATTCTTAGTTTTAATTTCACGAAAAGTGATTACACAGCTTCATTCCCTTACCCACTACAACTTGACCCCCTTACCTCATATGAGGCATCTTTATTGTCGATGGAAACTTATAATACCTTGTTTAATATCACAGAGAAAAACAACAAGTTTAGTTATAATCCAGGAAGTGGATATAAAACTATAACCGTTTCACCCGGAGCTTACGAGATTTCTCAAATATCTTCAGAAGTCTCCCGCCTTATGAAAGAAAAAGGTATGAACCAAAGAATATGGTAATAACTATTCAAAAACACACTTCAAAATCAACTATTAAACTTAAAAATAATTATAAAGTTGATTTCACGATTGAAAATTCGTTCAGAGAGCTATTGGGTTTCTCTTCAAAAAAGATTGAAACTAACGGGACGTCTTACAGTGATAATGTCATTCAAATATCCTCCGGTATAAATTCAGTATTAATTCATTGTGATTTGATTGATGGTGCTTATAACGATGGAATAAGAACAAATACAATATTTTCATTCAGTGCATACTCAACCCCGATTGGTTATAAATTTAATATGGAACCAAAAAATCTTGTCTATTTACCTGTGTCAGGAAAAACCATATACAGAGTAAATTTTAGGATAACCGATCAAGATAATCGGATGATTTCTTTCAATGATGAAATTATATCCATCAGAATTCACCTACGTGAAGTTTTTCAATAAATAAATAATGGTTATTGTGAGGAAACATGAGTTGGGAAAATATAAAATAATTACAGGGGATGGGATGTTCCTTTCACCATACTATAAGGGTGAAGGTATGTCTCTTGGGAGAGGATACTATAAACCAAAGAGACAACGGGGTGTGGGACATCAATTAAGAAATAAAGGAGATGGGATAATTGATACTCTAATGGGTATTGGTTCAACCATTCTTAAACATAAAGACCTAATTGGTTCAACTGCTTCTCTCATGGGAAATGTAGCGGGTGCTGTAAAGAGTATAAAAGATGCTCAAAAGGAGTCCCATAAATTACAAGCAATCAAAGAAATAAAAAAAGGTAAAACTCAACTATCTTCACAAGAACGACAAAAAATCATTAAAATACTTGGATCAGGGTTTCAACAATTTTAATGCTATATAAATACAAGTATGGAAGCGATTGATAGTATCTATGATTTGGATGATACGATTATCATTTCAAACTCCACTAAAAAGGAAGATTATTTTAAGGTGAATGCTATAACAGGAACCGACTGGAATTCAAATGGAACAAAAAGTTTTGAAATAAATAATCAACAAACTTACTTGAATATAGCTGATAGTTTCTTGCTGTGTAAATTTAAATTCACAAAGGCTGCGAATAACACTAATGCTACACTCGTAAATGATTTCTTCTGGAAAATGTTTGATAGTGTCCGTCTCTATATTGGAACACAAGAGGTTGAAGCGGTTGATTATGTCGCTGCTACATCTGAAATGATGAAATTCACACTATATTTGTTTAGTGATAGAATGGGTAAGGGAGCTGTTGAAGGTTTTATTCCTGATATGTCAACGGGTACAAACGCAGACCCTGGTTATAGTCAAAGGAAGGCAATGTATAATGATGATTCAAAAGCAGAGAATAGTTTTACCGTAGCAGTACCTTTGAAAGGTATATTTGGATTTTGTGATTATGATAAAGTTTTGTATGGTCTTAAAATTAGATTTCAACTCCAAAGGAATGATAATGTAAATAGGTTGCTTTTTGGGGCTGAAAATGCTTTTGGTGATAATAATAAATTTGTTATCAATGATTTGTGTTGGTATATTAGTGAATATACTCCTAATCTTAAAACGGAAGAGATGTTGAATAGAAGACTTAACTCAAAGAAGCCACTAAATGTATCATACCTTAAAAGAAGATGTCAACACGTTAAACTGGAACACACTACCTACACTTGGAATTTGGGTGTTCTTGCAGGAAAGCCACGATACCTATGGCTCATTTTTAAGAAACCAGATGGAGAGGAGGGTACTGATAAGAATAATGCGTTGAGTGATAATGCTAAGGTGAAACAACTTCGGGTTTCACTTGATGGTACATTTTATCCACGAGATAGATTGGAAATTGATTGGGAAAAAAATGATTATGGGGAAGCCTACAAGTCTTACCAAAAGGTGTGTGAAAGCAACGGTAATAATGATCCTATTTTGGATATGGTTGCATTTAAAAAACTTTATACAATCTATACAATTGACCTGAGTTCTCAAAAAGAAACTATAAAGTCTAATAGAGTGGATACTTCTCTATACATTGAAAGAGGAGAGAATGAAGAAGTTGACGCTTATTGTTTACTTTTGGAGGAAACAGAATTACAGATTAATACAGATAATGGTGTTATGATTAATATCACATAGGTTTTTTCTCATAAATAAATGGTAGGGGTATATGTTAATCAAATCAATCTTAATAAATTAACATCTTGTATTCAAAATCAAAAGCCTTGTATTATTAATGTTAATACAATTCAAAGAAAAGGAGCAGTAAGAATTGATGTTTTACTCACAAGAGAGCAGGTGAAAACACTAAATGATGCTGGTTCACTTAAAATTAAAATGACAAAACCCATGTTGAAGAAATATTCAACACGGGAAACGAGTGGAGGATTTCTCCCGTTTCTAATTCCTTTACTTGCTGGTTTAAGTGCGGCGGGAGCATTGACTGGTGGTATTTCAACAGCGGTAAAAACTGCTAACGAAAGGAAGGCACAACTAAAAGCTCAAAAAGAATTGGAAAGACATAACAAGGAGTTGGAGAAACAAATTAGTGGAAGTGGTGTAATTGTGGATTTTACTCACCCACTGCCTGATAAAGTTAGATTGTTGGTTGGAGAAATGCTTTCCTCTATCGCTCAAGCGGGTGTTAAACTAACTAAACGGGGTAATGGATTGTATCTTTCTCATAAATAAATGGATGAATGGTTTAAACAATTTGGAAAGAATACAACGTCAAATATAGAACTAGCTAAGTATTGTAAAACACTAAAAATTGATAATGTGGTTATTTGTATGAGAGATGAATTAATACATATAAATAAGAATACAAAGAATATTATTATGAATTTAGACACACAGAATGGTACTCATTGGGTTTGTATTCATAATGGTCAGGATAAATATTATTTTGATAGTTATGGTATTCCACCACCTGTTGAAGTAATACAATTCTTACAGAATGGTGTTTATCAAACATTCCAAGTTCAAGAAATTAATTCTAAATGTTGTGGTCAATTATGTTTATATGTATTATTTCAACTCAACAATAATGAAAATTTTTATGATATCATTTTTTATCTAATATAAATGACCTATGTTGGAAAAGATGGTTCTATCTTTGGAAAATCCTCTCAGGATATTGATTTATCAAATTATTATACAAAGGCACAGGCTGAACGACAAAAATATAGTATAACAAAAAATATTAATATGAAGAATACTTATAAATTAATCAATTATCCAAACCCTACAGATGCGAATGACTTAATTAGATTCAGTGATTTATCACAATATATATCTTTAAAGAAAACAGCACGTTTTGTAAAACAAGTAAAATTTACAACCACAACACCTGGTTATACTGACCATACACCTTTCCTCATTGAATTTAACTACCTGCTTACAATTGAATTTTATAAAGAAGGACATATGGTTAACATGCGAATTAATAAATGGGGATATGAAATGCCTGATTTAGGGTATAATTGGTTTTTTTCAATAAACTTAGAAGACCTACATGATTTTAATCAGTCTCGTAAAGAAGAATATTATCCACTTGGTGAGGATAAGGATCTATGTGGAAGTACAATTATCAAACAACAAATACATGATTTTAAGAAAAGAAAAATATATGGTAGTATAGCGATGGTTAACATGACAAAGAAGGAAGGTAATGAGATAAGGATAGAAAGCCGAGGAATACAAACCGATTTGGTAGTGGGAAGATGGGGTGGTATTACCTGTCATAATATTAATCTCACATATATTTCTGATACATAAATGGCAGGAAGAAGACTACAAGAGAATTATAATTTTTGTATTCAGGGATACCTTCAAGAAAAGGGTGCTCGGTTTTACATACCGTACGAATTGGAACATACACATGGAAATTTTGTCATTAAAAACTGGCCTTATACTGATATTGCTAAACCCACAAATAGAGACTTGTTAAAAATATTAAATAAAAATGAACTTCTCAAAGTTATGAAATATAAAACTCTTTTAGAAATTATCAACAAATCTTATTGGTACCCTATTATGAGAAAAATAATTATAGATACAAGAATATCTCAAAATCCAGATGAGTATATGTATAATATTCTTTGGGGCTCAAACTCAAGGGTTGCAAGGGCTGAGGAAGGAGTTGAAGAAGAGAAGGAGGAAGGAGTTGAAGAAGAGAAGGAGGAAAGAGAGAAAAAGGAGGAGGAGGAGAGGGAGAAAAAGTAGAGGGTGAAAAGGGAGGAAAGGGAGAAAAAGGAGAGGGAGGAAAGGAAGAAGGAGGAGAAGGAGGAGAAGGAGGAGAGGGAGGAAAGAGAGAGGGAAATCAGTGAGATTCGTAAAAGATTAAATGTATTACAACAAATAAATCAATCTCAACGCACCAAAGAGGAAAATAAAGAAAGAATGACTCTTGTGAAGAAATTGGTTTTAAAAACGGATGAGATGAGTTCAATTTCAGGGAGGAGATCTAAATGAGAAAGTGGTGAAGAAGAAGAAGAAAAAGATTAAGTGGTATTGACTTTAGTTAGTTTTATTTGTAAATAAATGGAGGAGAAAGTGAAGACATTTCTAAGGATTCTTTATGTTTTAAAAATAAAGATTGAAATGTATATGTTGAAAACCAAAAAGGTTTTGATACTCTGTCGGGATATTTCTGATAAATAAATATGAGTTATTGTCTCAAGTGTAAAAAGAAAACTAAATCTAAAAATATCTCATGTTAAAGCTAAAAATAATAGTTTATCAAAAAGGAATATGTCAAGTGTGTGGCTCTAAAAAGTGCCAATTCATCTCTCCTAAAAGTGGAGGAGACATACAAAAGTTTCTGTCAGGAAGTAAATTTACAACAACTGGAATTCCAGGGGAACTACACCTTCCAGGGTATTCTTTCTGTGGTCCAGGAACAAACCTGGATAAAAGATTAGATGAGGCTGACAATCCTAAACCTTGGTCTAAACCTATAAATAGGGTTGATGAAGTGTGTATGAAGCATGATATTGCTTATGGGAATACCACTACATTGGATGAAAAACATGAAGAAGACAGAGAAATGTTGTATAATTTGTCCTTGATACGAAATCCTACATTGAGAGAGAAAGTTGATCGGTTTATTGTTAAAAAAAATGATAAGTGTCAAATTGAAACTTGGTCTTGGTTATTCCTCAAAAAACTATTAAGCTCTAATGATGTCATCAAGACTGAGGAGCTTTTGGTTAATGAATTACACAAACCTATAATCACAAAGTTTAAAAGAAGGAAAGTTTATTCAAAAGACACAGACCACATCTGGTCCGCTGATTTAATTGAATTGAATAATGATAAGGGATACAGGTATGCTTCAACCGTAATTGATTTGAGGAGTAGATTTGCTTGGGTTGTTCCTTTGAAAAACAAGAGAGGTTATACTCTGATGTTAGCCTTCCAACAGATATTTAATAAAAGTAAAAGAAAACCAAAGAAGTTATGGACTGACGAGGGAACAGAGTTCTACAACAAAATATTCATGAAATTTCTTAAGGGGGAGGGTATTAAATTATACAGTACCTTTAATGAAGGAAAGGCAGTTGTTATTGAGCGTTTTAATCGTACTTTAAAAGAAAAATTATATAAAAAATTCACACAACTCGGTTCTCAAAAATGGGTGTATTTAATTCAGGATATTGTTGATAATTACAATAATACAGTTCATTCATCAACAAAATCAAAACCATCAGAAACATTTACAAAATTAAAATATGAAATGGAGATTAATTTGAAAAAACCCAAGTTCAAAGTTGGTGATATGGTAAGAATATACAAATGGAAAAGCCATTTTGAAAAAGGTTAAACACAAAAATGGACTCGTGAATTATTTAAAATCATTGATGTAATGGATACAGTTCCTTGGACTTACAAATTAAATGATATGAATGGGGAAGAAATATTAGGGGCATTTTATTCACAAGAATTACAAAAAACAAAACTGATAAGCCATTAAACAACAACCATCCATATATTAGTGATAAGATAATGGGGTTATGGATTTTAAGGGCTACCGCCGCCTTTTTTATTAATATATAAATGATAGAACCTTGGTATATATATCATGATGGTATATATATCATATATCAAATAAATGATAGATATCAACCAGACTAAAGAGTGGAGGTGTAATCAACCTTGGTATATAAATGGAAAACATAATGAATGTGAAAAATATCAAATAGGTATAATTGAAAAGGCAACTGGTAAAAAAGTTCACAAAACAAATAAGAGAATTAATTTAAATACTGGTGAGTTGGGTAAAAAAGATGGAAATATTTTTGAGTGGACGGAAAACTTTAATGGTTGTCAGGAAAATATATACTTTAATTTAAAAATGGTATGTGGCACTGGAGGCACCCAAACAAGAACATTGAGGGAGGTTTATCATTTTATTTTAACTCAGTTAAAATATCTTGAAAAATAACCAAACTCAAACATATACTTTGTCAATATATTAGACGGTGAAGAGAGTTGTAGGAGAATTAAATTATTTCCCACACATAAACAAATATTTGTCGGGTCGATGTTTGAGTGGGTTATATTCACCAGAAGATATTAAGAGTAAAAGGTTAAAAGGTCCATAAGGTCAGAAGGATCACAGGTGTTTAAGTGGTCTAATGAATAAGGATAGCATGTCAAAAGGTGAGAAGGTTCGTAAAGAACAGGGTGAGAGAAATAGAGGTGCTTTGGGTTAATGAGGAGAGAGGAAAATTAACATGTAAGTCAATGGGAATTTGGAGGTGTCCCAGGATGAACATTATTACACTACTCACCCCTCTGAGCATTTCGTTTCAGGATCTTTGACACCTGACCTTGAGTGATGGCATACTGCCGAGCAATAGCACCCTGTTTCATGCCGGAATTTCATAAAGCCACCACTAAATGACAAACAGCATTGTCGAGTTGACGGACCATCTCCAGGGGAAGCGGCAATAACTTTTGCAGACGTGCAGCAGTTGTTTTCCACTAATACAGAACGCAACAACCCTTATATACCCGATTGTGAAGCCAGTCGTCAAATGTACATGTCCGTACATTTTGTCACGCCACCTGTGATATAATCCTGTTATTGACTTCTTGCTGCGACAGACAGTGACATGGTTCTTTTAACAAAGAAATCACCGAAGCGTAAAAGAAACTCACCAGATTGATATGCCGAGTTCAGAAATTAAACCCAAGTCAAGAAAAAAAAAAAATTCCATATTAAATGCCAAGTCTGCATGTAGTAACTTCTGGGGTTAATGGAGGTTACCTGGTGGCCAGTTTTTACACGTTACTTTCCCAAATAGGCCTTTGCTGATCATCTTTACTTGGACACTCTAGCTTTGCTGACATCCCACCCAGAGGGGTAGGTCGGGTCGATCTTTCAGGAAGGGTAGCTAAAGGAAACGTCGTATTGTGTTCTCCAATTTTTGTCAAAGTATTGTGGCTGTGAAGGTGTAAAATGGCGTTAGTGTCTTCATCTGGCTTTGCATGTTGATGAAATGTATCATTGCATAAAAAATAATAATAAATGCAAACCTCCTTTTGTCACCATTTCGGCCCGAAACATTTTGCATACAATAGAATAGTAGATGCTTTCTCTTTAACTCACCTGTACCTCTTGAGAGCACTATGACCTCAATATTACACCGATTGTTATTTTTGTGAAGAAATTAACTGATATTGACGACATCGTTAGTGGAAACGACCTCGTGTATGAATGCTTTGCTGCTGTTTTTGGGTTGGCTGGGTCGGTTTGGACGCTCGTGCTATACTAGAAGCAGGGGCCCTGAGTGACCGAGAAAGGTGCTTGCATGGCCAAACAAGGTGCATTTCCTGTAAACAAACACCAATGGGGTTAGTTTAACACTGGTTGGTTAGTTTATACGTTTAAGCCTTTGGAGATGAACCTGGGCACAGAACTAGAAGTGGAAGTGGTACATAGTGTGCCAACACTCCTCTGAAGGACAGCACGCTCATTGCATGTGAAGTAACCAGGAGATGGTTTATAGTTTTTGGGAATCAAACCTGGACGAAGCTCAAAGGTGAGTATGCTACTTCTACACTATCCTACTCACTCCATTCCAATGGGGTATTGCATTTATTTTAAGGGAGTTGAAGCCAGGTATCCCATCTGATGCTATTTACAAGAGTAGGCCAACGTGTGCCGGAATGTTGGTTAAAATTCCTGCCCTGATTACCGCTGGCAAAGGCAATGGCAAACGCCCGAGTGTGGTGCTATACCCAACATTTTCAGTTATATTTGATCCTCTTGCGAGGCCAACTTCCCCAAACAAATTCCTTGTGATAGCAGCAACTCCAGAGAGCAGGGAGAGGAAAGGAGAAAAATAAAGAAATGAGTTGGAAGAGGGAGTTCACCCATCCTCCCCTCTCCAAGCTTATCGATGGACCTACCACTGTGTATTTTCTGGGAGGGGATGGAGGGGTTTTGCATGTTGGTGGATCTTATATAATTAATATGAAAAGTAGAAGTAACAATAAAAGTATGAAATCCACGTTTTAACTGGAGCGGCACTAGGTAGAGCACATACTTCCTCCAGGCTGAACTGTTTGATTTGTATCCCACTGATATCCCGGATGTAGATCTGTAGCTAAACCAAAATGAGTCTGTACCCACTCTTCCCTCTAGGTCTTTAAAACAGCTGTTCACCACCATCTCTTATCTTCCCCCATCCAAAACCTTGATCTCTTCTACCCCCGTTAATTCACCCCAGATCCACTTTTTTTTTGAAATCCCGACTTCTTTCTTTCCTGGAAGTTCTAGCAGTGTCCATGTGTTTTATACCTCTCCCACCCCCCACCCCCTCCTCCCTTCCCATGCCCCTCCCCCCAAGCTCTCTCCCTCCCACAGATCTCCCGATGTCCCTGTTTTCTGCTGTTGTACTTGTATGCTTCCCTCTCTCTCCCCATCTTGTCTCCCACTCCCTTTATTGTATGTTTTATGTGTCTGTTTGTATTTTTTTGTGATTGATGTTAGCTCTTACACGAGCCTCCATCTTGTATACAAAAAAATAAAAATAAAATCGAATTTGTTTGTTCTTGTCACCTAACCAACTCGCCCCGATCACCTAACCAACTTGAAATCCTCTCGCCCTCAGCAACAGAGGACCTGGATGGGGTCACGCCGAGTGCCGAGCCCACCATGGTGTGAGGGAAGGTCCACATTGCTCTACTGGCATGGTCGGGGGGTGGGGCGGCGGGGGAACTACCCCAGATCAAGACACTGCTGCCGGAGGTTGGGTGTAGTGGCCCTTCCTCGGACTATGAAGACACAGACCCAGGCGGATTGACAATGGGAAAGCGTCGGAGAAATTAATGAAAGACTCCCCTGGGCAGGACCCCACAGATAGTGTAGCAGCATAGCAAACCTGTTGTGCATTTTGTGATACAAGCACCAAATTTGGCACAAATGTACATTAATATGTTGCGAACATTTTCAGATATTGGGCCACTTGAAATTCCGTAATTTTTTTTTTCTAATTTTTTCAAATTTCGTAATTTCAAATTTTTCGGGTGACACCGTCACAATTTCGGTCTTCGAGGCCGGCCGATATAGTGGGGCGGCTTAGCCCAAATATTCAAAAGAATTGTGCATTTTGTGATACAAGCCCCAAATTTGGCACAAATGTACATTAATATGTTGCGAACATTGTGTGGTCAGCAATGAAGACGAGAGTCTGAATTACATGTATGCAAAAGACCTTGTGAACCAGTGAAGCAAATACACGGGTAAGCATGAATTAAATCTAGGGCATGATATAATTTCCATGATGTTTACCTCTACACTCAATGGTGGAAGGAGGTAATGTTTTGATCCCAGCTTGTCTGTATGTCTGTTTGTCTGTTAGTCCACAAAATTCCAGACAAAGCTTGTAGTAGTGGTAGTTGTAGTGGTAGTGGTGATAACAGAAATTGTTATATAGAACTGAACTTATATTATTATTATATGCAGAAAATAACTTCATTTCTATATGCCCTGCAGTGGACAGGTTAATTGGTTTATGCACTGAAGGGGTCACCCTGGTGTGCACTGCTGTGTTCTGCCTCACTGAGTTGTTCAGGTATGATGTACTCAGCACAAGCTTCCGGTCGGCCCGGAGGTGGGGGTGCGGGGCCTGTCACGGAACGTCAAAACAAACGGCCTGCCGGGGCCGCCCAAAAGTCGGGCGTGAGGGGCGCGTCCACTAATGGAACGCCTCTCGCTTCCCAGATCGAGGGCCACGTGGTCAGGAGAACCTCGTCCCTTCCGGTCACACTTTGCCTATCGGCCGGCCTCGAAGACCGAAATTGTGACGGTGTCACCCGAAAAATTTGAAATTACGAAATTTGAAAAAATTTGAAAAAAAAATTACGGAATTTCAAGTGGCCCAATATCTGAAAATGTTCGCAACATATTAATGTACATTTGTGCCAAATTTGGTGCTTGTTTCACAAAATGGCACAATTCTTTTGAATATTTGGGCTAAGCCGCCCCACTAAGAGTAAATATGGTGGACATTTCAAACCCAAGGAATCCTTTTCCACGATTAAAGCCAAAATGGTCAATATAATTTTGACGTACCATACTCTTTACAGAGCATTTTGTGCTGCCGAAGTATTACATTACCAAAGTTGTTTGTCTGTGTTCTCTCCTACAAAATGCTGAACTTCAAGCAGGGAAGTAGCACGCTCCACATCTATATATATAAAACACAGTTTGTGTGTGTGTGTGTGTGTGTGTGTGTGTGTGTGT
The DNA here is from genome assembly GCF_964187855.1 of Myxine glutinosa. Taxonomy (NCBI): domain Eukaryota; kingdom Metazoa; phylum Chordata; class Myxini; order Myxiniformes; family Myxinidae; genus Myxine; species Myxine glutinosa. The sequence continues at coordinate 70,290,117 of NC_136271.1, read as the reverse complement.
GTGTGTGTGTGTGTGTGTGTGTGTGTGTGTGTGTGTGTGTGTGTAATGTTACCGATAGACTCCTAAACGGAGAGGCTCACGTACTTGATATTTGGCACAGACATGGCCATTCAGCCTGGGAAGAACATGGCCGACCTAAAAATGTATTTCATAATATTTTTTTTTACCATATTTTTACCTCAGCGCATTTCAGCGAGGAATATTATGCACGGAATCTGACCGGTGGCAGAGCAGCGTGCTGATTCACTCAGAGCGATCACGTGATGTTCCTTCGCTTCTCCCCTCCCCCTCCCCCCTCCCATCCCCCTCCCCCCTCCCCCCTCCCACTCCTCTCCTCTCCCATCCCTCCCCCCTCCCCCCTCTCCTCTCCCCCTCCCCCTCCCCCTCCCCCCTCTTCTCCCTCACGTTTATACACGGAATGCCGGGTACTTCCCCCCCTCTTCTCCCCTCCCCCCCCCCCTCTCTCCCCTCCCCCCCCGTTCCCCTCCCCTCCTCCCCGTTCCCCTCCCCTCCTCTTCCCCCTCCCCTCCCCCACCCGGCAATGCCGGGTACTTCTGCTAGTATATATATATTTTTTACAAAGCCTTGGCCAAACTTTGAACTTCCGGCCGCCCAGGTTGAGCGGAAATCCAAACTATTATGCGACCAAGTCTGGTGATAACTAGAATCCTATTTACTGAATGCGACTGGTGGGTTATCGTGTGTAGTGTAACGTAGTTAAAGTGATCACACAGTGCAAGTTGTAAAAACAGGTGGGCTGCAGGTATGTGTTGCCCATCACTAACCAAGGATTTCAGGATAGGTATCCATGACTGAGGACCAATCGTAGCCAGGCCATAACTCCACAAGGTGTGCAAATTAACACCGAGCAGCCATGAGAATCGAGGCCACAACAGTGAAGGCAATAACGCGAACATACCATATACCAACTCAGCCAGCACAAGCTGCTCATTGGCTTGGAGAATAGGAATTTGATTCGACTTCCTTTCTTTAAAAGTTGTAATGAAAGGATTGTGTTGGTTGCTAATTGTGCCCAGCTTAAATGAGCTGTGAAATGAGATCTTCCTGCCTTCTGTTATTTTTTGTTTTGGCATTTGCAAACAGCAAAGAACATCATTTTTCATTCCCAGGAAATTGAACGTGTCTGAACGCCACTGATTGTGTGGCACAGGCAACTCTACAAAAAGGCTTCATTTGTGAAGGAACATTGAGATGATGAAAAGAAAGATAGATAAAAATGCGCCAAAGGTAAGAAAGTAAAACTATTTCACTTACTGTGGGTGTTGTGATCAGGAAAAGTAAATGTATTCAGAAAACTAGAATGGTACTGGTCGAGTGAATACCCTTCGCTAGGCTGTACAGTTTATGGTTTCTATCCCACTGATAGGCCGGATCTGGATTCGGACCTGAACCAAAATATAATTGGCTTGTTCTTGTCACTTACCACCAAGCTTGGTCATAATCCATCCACAACTTCTTGAACTATTGCTAACAGCGAGGTACTCGTGCTATGCACGGGTGGCAGCCCGAATGTAAACAGACTGCGGAAACGGCAAATGGGAAACAATGAACCAATAAATTCCACATTCCTGCGACACCTTCGGTCGAACGCCAGGCATGGACAGCCGGTTCGTGAATGACTTGGAAAAAAACAACGCTGCAGCTCAACCCAATGTTTCATTATGCGGTCAATGGCGAAACTGCAAATGTGAATCCGCGAATTTGAGTAAAATATTGCGGCATCTGATGGGTGTAAACCCTCATGTCATTTCCTCATTCTCTTTTAAAATCAATCTCTCTATATTTTCATTAAGCCTGGTGTTGGCTTAGCAGTTAGGGTGCTGGCTTGGGATCCGAAGATTCTGGGTTTGAATCCCGGTCGATCGCTGAATTAACATCCACTCAGCCTGTCATCCTTCTGAGGTCAGCATATTGAGTACCAGTTCACTGGTAATTCCCTGTGTGTCGCAAGAGGCGACCAACAGGGTTGGTGGCACGAAGGGCATCCGGCCATAAAACATTGCTTCAAAAAGGGGACTACGGTGCCCAAAAAAGGCCAACCCACGCTCTGCGGGGAAAAATCGCCTCTAAAGGTGGTTCTTCTTCTTTCTTCGCTATTTTTTCATTCCTCATTCGAAACAGCATAATTCCAATCACAAATTAATACGACACCATTAATATAACAAAATACAATGTTACAAAAACTCGCGAGGTAAACGAATCTAAATGCTTTTCTCATGTGACGTCCGATATCGATGAATCTTCCAGCTAGCAAGGGAGGATACGTAACACCTCATACGGATGGAAACTCGAAATCAAAATTATATTGTGGTATTTATTAAACCTCGGACCCACCTTAGGATGGATCAAAGTGGCGTCGTTCGGTGCAAACTCTATAATTCACAATTGTATTTAGATATCAAACCGGCTAATGTTTCCACGTGCAGTAAATGGTGAAACAGCGAATTCCAAACCCGTGATTGTGTTTACATCCGGATTGGGAGCAGTTTCGTGTAGGTGAGGGTGAGACTACCGGAAGTAATCTGTAACACGTGCCCTTTTGTAGTTTGTTTTCAACGTATCAAATCACGTGACTGTTGTCGCGAAGGGTGCACTAACCGGAAGTTACGTAGTTCCGCGGGCGCCTATGGGTGAAAACTCAAAATCATAATTGTTTTGAGGAATTTCCCGCTGGTACCCCAAAAGGTTCCACAGAAGGTTTAGCTGGGCGAGCCCCAAAACTGAGGGAGTAGTCTGGGGACGGACATATAGACAGACAGACACTCATGATTTATTATATAGATATATCGTTTTTGTTTGTGTTTCTCAATGTGAAGAATCACTTAAGAAATAATTTTTTTTATCGCATCCGGATCCGGGTATTTACCAAACTCGAAGCAATTCGTCCCTGTCATACACCAAATCTGTGCACCAAATTTCGTCTGAATCCGTCCATAACTTTTTGAGATATCCTGCTCAAAGAAACCTGCTCTAGAGGGGTCAACATATGGTTGAACCTCAAAAAAATTGATACAAAGGTTTTTCAATGGATTCTGGTACCATTGGGCATGCTAAATAACATACTAAAAATCTAGTAACATCTGACTTCCGGAAAGGGGTCATTTTCAAGATGGCGTCCAAGATGGCCGCCAGGAACTTAAAATGGCCATATCTCAATTATTATTCAACCTAGAAAGGTGGTTTTGGTGTCTAACCCTAGGTTTTAGGGCCCAATGAATCCAATTGAATCAATAAAATTACCATCAGTTAATTATTTAATGACAAGTCCAAAATGGCATCCCAAGGTGACACCCTGATCCACTAAAATGGCTCTGTCGAATAGTAGTCAACCTCGAGAGATTTTTTCAGTGTGTATACCTAGGTTTAAGGCACCCAGGAAATCATCAAAATTACTTAAATAAGCACAAAGTACCACATTAGAGCTGTCTCCCTCGACATATCACGTGCCTTCGACACGGTCTGGCACCCCGCTCTGCTCACCAAACTCTCCTCCTTTGGTATCCATGGAAATCTCCACGCATGTCTGGCGGACTTCCTCTCTAGTCGTCGTCAACGTGTGGCCCTGAATGGGTTTCTCTCATCTCCTCTTCCTGTTCAGGCTGGAGTTCCCCAAGGCAGTGTTCTGGGCCCCGTACTTTTTCTGGTCTTCATCAATGATCTCTCTGACTCTCTCGAAAATCCTCTCTATCTCTTTGCTGATGACTCCACTCTCTGCTGCTCCATTCCTCTTCCCTCAGATCGGCAGTCTGCTGCCTCCTCACTCTGAAGACCTGGACAAAATCACAGACTGGTCAAACAAGTGGAACATGTCTTTCAATCCTGACAAATCTCACACTCTTACTATGTCTCTCCGAAAAGATCGACTGGACAACCCTCCCATCTACTTTCTCAACAATCCTCTCCAAGAAGTTCTGTCGCTCAAGATTTTGGGTCTCACTATCTGCCATGATCTTTCTTGGGAAAACCACATTTCCAAGCTGGCCTCCAAAGCCAGTCGCCGACTGGGCATCCTCCGTCGTGCGAAGTCCTTCCTCGGCACACCTGAGCTCCTCACCACATACAAGGCTTTCATCCGCAGCTCAATGGAATACTGTTCTCCCCTATGGGCCGGTGCTCCTGCCTCACACCTAGCTCGGCTTCACGCTGTTGAAACCAAAGCTTTCAGAATTATTGGAATCTCCCGCGATGAAGCTATCTCTGAGGGCTTTTCACTCACTCACCGCAGGCAGGTAGGTGGTCTTTCTGTCTTCTACCGACTCCTCTCCGGCCTTGCACCCCCAGCTCTCTCTGTGCTCTGTCCCCCAAATATTCCTACAGGTCGCACAAGATCTGCCAGCAACCCTCTGATGGTTAAACTGCCGAAATCTCGGCTCTCTGCTCACCTTCACTCTTTCATTCCTCTTTTCTCCCGCCTCTGGAACAAACTCCCTCACTCCCTTCAATCCCACTCCTCCCTCCAGGTCTTTAAAACAGCTGTTCACCACCATCTCTTATCTTCCCCCATCCAAAACCTTGATCTTTTCTACCCCCGCTAATTCACCCCAGATCCACCTTGTTTGAAATTCCAACTTCTTTCCTGGAAGTCCTGGCAGTGTCCATATGTTTTATACCTCTCCCACCGCCCCCTTCCCATGCCCCCCCCCCCAAAGCCCTCGCCCTCTCTCAGATCTCTCGATGTCTCCATGTCTGTCGGTCGCTGCTCTCAAATGTTGTGTTTTGTGTCCTTCCCCGTCTCTCCCCATCTTGTCTACCGCTCCCGATGTTGTATGTTTTATGTGTCGGTTTGTCTTTCTGTGTGATTAATGTTCGCTCTTTCACGAGCCTCGATCTTGTATCCCCCAAAAAAAAAAAAGAAAAAAAAAAAAGTAATCAGGTAATCCAGTAAGCCAGGTTTACCAGCCCATTAGGCATTTGTTGTCTTATACAGTTAGTCGCTATTCATCGTCATCCTCCGACTCACCAGCTAATGAACCAAGTGTGTGTTTCAGATTGGAGATAAGAGTGTAATGTGTCTACACCACTGCCACCTGTGACTCCAGTCCACAGTATTCAGTGATCATTACAGACAAAGGTTTGTACAAAGCTTGAGAGGTTATGGCAAGGGACAGACTATTTTATAATCCTCGGACATGACATGAAATCCTCGGATATGACATGAAATCCTTGGACATGAAATCCTCGGACATGACATGTGTTCTCAGTTGATATTCATCCATGCCATGACTGGTTGTGACACGACTTCTCGGATTTTTGGTGTTGGCAAAAAGACTGCTTTCCAGAAGCTTGTAAAAGGAGACCCTGTCCTTCGGTCTTGTGCCAACACATTCACCATCCCAAACCAGACCACAGAGGTGATCGATGACCTTGGATGCCGAGTAATGGCTATCCTCTTTGGTGGCAAGTGCAAAGATTCCCTTGCAACAATGCGATATAACACCTTCAGCAAGAAGGTTGTCTCTGCTTCGTCTTTTGTCACACCCGAACGTCTGCCCCCAACTGAATCTGCTACCAAACTTCACTGTCGTAGAGCGTACTACCAGATCATGGTGTGGATGGGAAAAGAAGAGGGTATGGATGCCATGAAATGGGGGTGGAGCCTGCAGGATAATCAGTTTGTCCCACTTATGTCAAGAATGAACGCTGCTCCAGACAGTCTCTTGAAGGTCATTCATTGTAACTGCTCCACTGCCTGCAAGACACTCCGCTGCACTTGTAGACGATATGGACTACCATGTACTACTGCCTGTGGACCGTGCCAACTTGAAGAATGTGACAATCCACATAACAAGTTTCTTCCAGAGGAGTCGGAGGATGACGACGAATAGCGACTAACTGGAAAGACAACAAATGCCTAATGGGATGGTAAACCTGGCTTACTGGATTACCTGATTACTTTGTGCTTATTTAAGTAATTTTGATGATTTCCTGGGTGCCTTAAACCTAGGTATACACACTGAAAAAATCTCTCTAGGTTGACTACTATTCGACAGAGCCATTTTAGTGGATCAGGATGTCACCTTGGGATGCCATCTTGGATTTGTCAATAAATAATTAACTGATGGTAATTTTATTGATTCAATTGGATTCATTGGGCCCTAAAACCTAGGGTTAGACACCAAAACCACCTTCCTAGGTTGAATAATAATTGAGATATGGCCATTTTAAGTTCCCGACGGCCATCTTGGACGCCATCTTGAAAATGACCCCTTTCCGGAAGTCGGATGTTACTAGGTTTTTAATATGTTATTTAGCATGCCCAATGGTACCAGAATCCATTGAAAAACCTTTTGTATCAATTTTTTGGGGGTTAGGTGAGTTTTTTTTCGTATATTGACCCTACTACTCACAGAAAGACTGAGAAAGACAGAGGTGAAAACATAACCTTTGTCCATCTTCACTGATAGAGGTAATAAGACAGTTGTGTGTGTGGTTGTGGTTGTGCATGTGTGGTTGTGGTGGTGGTGTGGTGTTTTGTTGTGTATATTGTTGTGTGTGATGTGTTTTGTTGTTGTTGTGTGGTGTTTTGTTGTTGTTGTGTGTGTGTTTGTGTGTGTGTGTGTGTGTGTGTGTGTGTGTGTGTGTGTGTGTGTGGCTTGTGTGTCTGGATGTGGTTGGGCATGTGTGGTTGTTCTGGCGGTGTGTTTTGTTGTTGTGTGTATTGTTGTTGTTGTGTGTATTGTTGTTGTGTGTGTGTGTGTGTGTGATGTGGTGTTTTGTTGTGTGTATGGATGTTGTTGTTGTTGTTAGGGTTGCATACAACCCCCCCCCCCCCCCCCCGCCACCACCCCATCCTTCCCCTTTATTCGACAACCTGCCAATGCTTCTTTCTTTCAAATGCTCCACAAATGACAAATGGATTCTTTGCTGATGACTCCACTCTCTGCCGCTCCATTCCTCATCACTCAGATCAGCAGTCTGCAGCCTCCTCACTCTCTGCAGACCTGGACAAAATCACAGACTGGGCAAACAAGTGGAACATGTCTTTCAATCCTGACAAATCTCACACTCTCACTGTGTCTCTCCGAAAGGACCGACTGGACAACCCTCCCATCCACTTTCTGAATAATCCTCTCCAAGAAATTCTGTCACTCAATATTTTGGGTCTCACTATCTGCCATGATCTTTCCTGGGAAAACCACATTTCAAATCTGGCCTCCAAAGCCAGTCCCCGACTGGGCATCCTCCGTCGTGCGAAGTCCTTCCTTGGCACACCTGAGCTCCTCACCACATACAAGGCTTTCATCCGCAGCTCAATGGAATAGTGTCCCCCCCCCCGCCCCCCCTCTGGGCTGGTGCTCCTGCCTCACGCCTAGCTCGTCTTCATGCTGTTGAAACCAAAGCGTTCAGAATCATTGGAATCTCCCGCGATGAAGCTAACTCCAAGGCCCTTTCTCTCTCACCGCAGGCAGGTTGGTGGTCTTTCTGTCTTCTACCGACTCCTCTCCAGCCTTGCTCCTCCAGCTCTCTCTGGGCTTTGTCCCCCAAATATTCCTACAGGTCGCACAAGATCTGCCTGCAACCCTCTTATGGTTAAACTGCCAAAATCGAGACTCTCTGCTCACCTTCACTCCTTCATTCCTCTTTTCTCCCACCTCTGGAACAAACTCCCTCACTCTCTTCAATCCCACTCCTCCCTCCAGGTCTTCAAAACAGCTGTTCACCACCATCTCTTATCTTCCCCCATCCAAAACCTTGATCTTTTCTACCCCCGCTAATTCACCCCAGATCCACTTTTCTGAAATACCAACTTCTTTCCTGGAAGTCCTTGCAGTGTCCTTGTGTTTTTTTTTACCTCTCTCACTCCCATCCCCTTCCCACGCCTCCTCCCCCCAAGCCCTCTCCCTCCCACAGCTCTCCCGATGTCCCTGCTCTCAAATGTTGTACTTGTGTGCTTCCCCATCTCTCCCCATCTTGTCTCCCACTCCCTTTATTTTGTATTATGTGTCCATTTTTTTTTGTCATTAATGTTCGCTCTTATACGAGCCTCGATCTTTTACACACACACACAAAAAAAATTCTTTTAAAGGCAGCGGGTGTTTCTCGTACTTGTGGCGTGAAATCACGAATTATTTTTTTGGAATCTTTAAATCATTTATTATATTTAATGCTGAGCACAAACACACACACACACACACACACAAACACAAACACACATACACACACACACAAACACACACACACACACAAACACACACACACACACACAACACACACACACACACACACACAACACACACACACACACACACACACACACACACACACACACTTACACACACACACACACACACACACACACACAGACAAACACACATGAAGGTGGATACATCGAGATCAGGGAGAAATCCATTCCACCTTCAGAAACCCGCATTTGGAGCTTAACAACAACAATGACAACAACAACAACACACAACAGTCACACACAGGTGGCATGCCCTCTTGCGCTCGGTGTTCTTTCCTGTTTGTACCATTTCTCCTTTGGTATTGTTATGTTGTACCGCTTCATCCTGTGGAAGAGGCTGAGGCAGCATCCGGAGGGGCTCATGTTTTATAAGCAATGGCCAGAATGGCGGCAAGGTGACACAAAGCACTGCAGGCGGCACTTTGTAACTTTGTCTCCTTTTTCTTGCTCCCAGCCATTGTCACTTGATTTCTTGTGACGTTATTTGCCGAGTCCACCGCTGCCTGTCAGCGATGCATCATACAGTTAGCACACATGTATGAAGAAAGTATCCCGATCTTCTGAAATGCTACCTGAGGGTGACCCGCCATTGCGACACATACATTACGAGGTAGCAGATGCTTTGTATAATCTACGTCTGCTCTTCATTCCCAGGTTTGTATCTGCCAACACGGCCTTCTGATAGGCCCCAAAAGCTATGTCTGGATTCCTTTTGCAATCCGTTTGTCAATGTCTGAGGCCATCATCCAAGATGGCGCCATCACGGATCCGAGGTATGGAAGTTATTCTTCGCCTCCAGATCATGCACACAAAAACACAAACAAACACCAACACAAACAAACACACAAACACACATACACACACACACACACACACACACACACACACACACACACACACACACACACACACACACACACACAAACACACACACACACACACACACACACACACACGTACACAAACACACACACACACACACACACACACACACACACGTACACACACACACACACACACACACACACACACACACACACACACACACACGTGCACACAAACACACACGCAAGGTTTCCTGTTTTATGCAAATTAATAAATTGTGCTATCTCTGCACCTAAGTATATTTATTATATTTAAGGGATTTTGTTCGCATCCCAAATTATATCGAGACTATTTCCATCTTGAAGGTTTCTCTGCGGTGAGAATTCCACTTTCATTTCCCGGTTCACTGATGGCCTTTGCTGTCATTGTTGATCGTCTTTGGAGCATGATGTGAATAAATAGTGAGTTGCTGCCATTACATCGTTGCTGAGTTATGTAGTTCTCAAATTTTTTTTGCCATATTTTCCACGTTTGAAAAAAATTCAAAGTGCACAATTTTATTTTACACCCTACGTACGTGTGTTTGTCGAAGTAACTTTCCATTCAATTGCAAAATCATGTATTTGGGTTAAAAAAAAAGTTTTATTTTTTCCTTAATTTTTTTTCTAACAACTTTATCCATTTTCTTTTCCAAATCGCATCAAATATCATTCAAACGCATCTCGGTTTTGGGGATTGCAGCTGTCCATTGACGTTAGTATAAATGTGAGAAACAGTGGTGATTCAGCTTTGAGAATGAGATATCGTATATAATAATAATAATAATGATAATCACACTAATAAGTACAGATACATTCAAAGTACACCGCCCCCATTCCGAATAAATAAATAACGTCCTCAGTCCAGCACGTGGCATTGCCTGGGGCGTCTTAGGTACCCAGCAATGCCACAGTGCAGCACGTGGAGATGGAATTGTGAGGGAGCGGTGTACAATAATTGATTGATTAATTGCATAATAAAAATAAATAATAATAATCGTAAAATAAATAATTTCTTAATCAATTGGCTGATAACATACCTAAACCTCCATGCTTCATCTGAATCTGTAATGTTTGAAAATTAATTAATTGATAGCAAAATTTAATAATTAATCAATGAATCGATTAATCATTAAATCGAAAATACTCTTTTCAGCCAAATCACTTGGTCATTATTATGTCGAAATATCAGCTTCCTCGCTCAAAAGGTGCCGGAGATATTGTCCGCATGAGAAAGAAAATAAATAAGTATTTTTTTATTTTATTTTATTTTATTATACAAGATCGAGGATCGTGAATGAGCTAACATTTATCACACAAAAAATGAAACAGACACATAAAACATATAATAAGGGGAGCGGTAGACAAGATGGGGAGAGAAGGGGAAGCACACAAACACAACATTTGAGAGCAGGGACATCGGGAGATCTGTGGGAGGGAGAGGGCTTGGGGGGGGGGAGGAGGCGTGGGAAGGGGGGGGGCAGTGGGAGAAGCATAAACCACAAGGGCACTGCAAGGACTTCCAGGAAAGAAGTCGGTATTTCAAAAAAGTGGATTTGGGGTGAAATTAGCGGGGGTAGAAAAGATCAAGGTTTTGGATGGGGTAAGATAAGAGATGGAATCGAGGATCATCTCATCAGATAATAATCATCAGAGATGGAATCTTAATAAATCCATCATATTTAAGGAATGATTCAATTAAATTATTAATCAAAAAACAAAAATATTGTTTTTGCCAAAGTACTTGCTCACTATTGTGCCCAAATTCAGCTGCCTAGCTCAAAGGATGGCTGAGATATCGCCCAGAAAAATAACCAAAAAAAACAAACGGATAGGAGTGAAAACTGAGTACCGTGCTTTGGTGCCCGGTTATGACGTCATGCATCACCTGTAGATGGAATAGGAAAAGAGCAGTGGGAAATAAAAGCAAGTGGGTCGGAATCCTATTCTTAGTGGGTGAGGGGAGAGACTGTTCATTAATTGCGCCACTGAGTGCAGACAAACGCAGCGTCGCATGATGGCATCACAGGTACCCACTACCCAGAGTGCCATGAGAAGTTACATTATTTCCCACAAAGTCACCCATGTTTGTCTGAAGTCAAGTCCTGTGTTGTTGAATATCTGTCTGCATGTGTGTGTGCTATTTGTGTGATTGTAGCGACCCATGGGTCCCCCAAGCAAGACCGGCATCAGAATCTCCTTGCTCCAGCCGGTGACGTCACCGGCGGGGATCCCCGGCGCCAGAGTGGCTGGTCACGTGACCGCCAAAGCGTGCCGCGTGCGGGTATAATGAGCTACACCTGTGGATCACGTGACCACTGAAGCACGCCTCGCTTGAGAGGCGTGGCTTTCGGTTTCGGTTTTTGGTTTTGCTTTATAAGGCAGCCCGATAAACGGGCTTTTTAGTGTTCCCGAGTTGGTTTTTATGAATAAACATCTTCTCGGACGAGTTTGTGCCTTGCCATCCTTTTATCCGTATTCTGCTGGAGTCCGGACTCCTTCACTGGTGACCCCGAATTTGCAACACGGCAATGGACACCGCAGTGTCCCTCAAGCTGCCCACCTTCTGGGAAGCACATGCCGCCGTCTGGTTCGCGCAGGCGGACTCCCAGTTCGCCCTGCGTGGCATCACGGAGGACGCCACCCGCTACCATTACGTGGTCGCCGCGCTCGGCTCCGTGACTGCCGCCTGCTGCCTGAGCTTCCTCCAGTACCCGCCCGCTGACGGCAAGTACGACGCCATCAAGGCACTTCTGCTGGGCGCGTTCGCCCTTTCCCCGGCTGAGCGCGCACGGCGCCTGCTCGACCTACCGGAGCTCGGCGATACGCGCCCGTCCAAGCGCATGGACTACATGCTCGCGTTGCTCGGCGAGCACCCCTCGGATTTCCTGTTTCAGGAGCTCTTTCTTCGCCAGCTCCCGGCCCCGGTACGGGTCGCCCTGGCAGGTACGACCATCGTAAACCCCCGTGACCTCGCCAAGGAGGCCGACAAGATCGCTTCGGCAAGCCAGCTCATCGGGGTGGTGGCCGGGAGCCTTCCCGCCCACCCGCCCGACGCCCGCGACGCAGTCTCCTTCCCGGAGACAGCCGGGCCAGCACGACTGGCAGTGGCAACGCCGCATCGCCCGGTCCCGACGTGTCGACCGGAGCCCCCGCCGGACCCGGCCTGGTGCTATTTCCACGCCAGGTTCGGGTGGCAGGCCCGATCATGCCGACCCCTGTGCACGTTCGACCCCGGGAAACGGGCGAGCCGGCGTTCCCTCCCAGCAATGAACGCCGGCCGTTCCGGAAACCTGCTGTTCATCGCGGACCGAGCGTCGGGGCGGCGCTTCCTCTGCGACACCGGCGCCCAGCTGAGCGTCATTCCCGCTTCGGCGGATGACAGGCGGGCCGGCGTCTGCGGGCCCCATTGGTCGCGGCCAACGGCTCTGCCATCCGCACTTTCGGCCCACGCACCGTCGCCCGCCGCTTCGGCAGCTAGCTCTTTCACTGGGAGTTCGTGACGGCGGACATCCCCATGGCTTTGCTCGGGGCCGATTTCTTGTGCGCCCACGGGCTGCTGGTAGACGTGAAACGCCGGCGTCTTGTCAACGCCGAGACTTTCAGCTCCCTGGCGTGCGCCTTGAGCCGGGCCGCACCCACCGAGTTTTCCTGCACCCTCCCATTGGCGGACGACTTCGCACGTCTCCTCGCGGAGTTCCCGGCCCTCACGCGGCCGACGTTTTCGGCCATCGCGGTGAGGCACGGCATCGAGCATCACATCCCCACTACGGGCCCGCCGGTGTACGCCCGGGCTCGCCGTCTCGACCCCGCCAAACCCGCCGTCACCAAGGCCGAGTTCACGGCGCTGGAGCGCCTCGGCATCGTACGGCACTCCGGCAGCGCCTGGGCCTCGCCGTTGCACATCGTCCCGAAGCCGGGGGGCGGATGGCGGCCATGCGGCAACTACCGCCGCCTCAACGACGCCACTACCCCCGACAGGTACCCCGTCCCGCACATCCAGGATTTTTCCACCCGGTTGGCGGGGCGGACCATTCTTTCTAAAGTGGACCTGATTCGGGGGTACCACCAGGTGCCCGTCCGCCCGACATCCCAAAGACGGCCGTGATCACACCTTTCGGCCTCTTTGAGTTCCTCCGGAGGCCCTTCGGCCTCAAACGCGGTGCAGGCGTTCCAGCGCCTGATGGACGGCGTGCTGCGCGACCTGCCGTTCCTCTTCACCTACCTGGACGACATCCTCGTCGCCAGCACGTCCAGAGCCGAGCACCTCCTCCACCTCCGGACGCTCTTCGGCCGCCTCAGCGAGCATGGCTTGATTGTCAACCCGGCCAAATGTCACTTTGGTGCGGCGACGATCGACTTTTTGGGCCACCGCATCACCCGGCACGGCGTTGTGCCGCTGCCGGCCAAAGTCGAGGCCATCGCCGCTTTCCCGCACCCCCGCTCCGTCAAGGCGCTGCAGGAGTTCCTCGTGATGGTGAACTTCTACCACCGCTTCGTGCCCCGAGCGGCGCAACTCATGCGGCCCTTGTACGCCGCCCTCCGAGGCCAGCCGGCGAAGCACGACGTCGTCTGGTCCACGGACATGGACGCGGCTTTTGCGGGCGCGAAACGGGCCCTCGCCAACGCCACACTGCTGGCCCACCCGGTACCCCATGCCCCCATCGCCCTCACCACGGACGCCTCCGACTATGCCGTGGGCGCGGTCCATGAGCAATGGGTGAACGGGGCCTGGCAGCCGCTCGCGTTCTTCAGGCGGCAACTCCTGCCCAACGAGCTGAAGTACAGCACGTTTGACCGCGAGCTCCTCGGGCTGTACCTGGCCGTCCGCCATTTTCGGCACCTCCTGGAGGGCCGCCCATCCACGGCCTTTGTCAACCACAAGCCATTGATTTTCGCAATGGCCAAGGTCACGGAGCCGTGGTCGGCCCGCCAGCAGCGCCACCTCTCCGCCGTGTCGGAATACACCACGGACATCCGGCACGTCGCCGGGAAAGACAACACCGTGGCCGACTGCCTTTCTCGGGCCGGCGCCAACGCCGTCCACCTCGGCGTGGATTTCGCCCTGATGGCGACGGACCAGACCACCGACGGCACGGTGCAGGCGCTCAGGGTGGCAGACACGGGCCTCCGCTTGGCTGACGTCCCCTTCGCGGGCACGGTCCTGCTTTGCGACGTCTCCCAGGGCAGACCGCGCCCCGTCGTGCCTTTTTCATTTTTTTTCGCTTTTCGCTTCCCTCCACGACCTCTCGCACCCAGGCTGGAAGGCGTCCCAGAAGCTGGTGTCGGCACGCTTCGTCTGGCACGGGTTGCGATGGGACGTCCGCGACTGGGCCAACGCCTGCACAGCCTGCCAGCAGGCCAAGGTCCACCGTCACACCCTGGCTCCGTTGGCTCCTTTCACTGTGCCCGAGCGGCGTTTTGACCACGTCCACGTGGACCTGGTGGGTCCCCTGCCCCCATCGCGGGGGTTCACCCACCTGCTCACCATGGTGGACAGGACCACCAGGTGGCCAGAGGCCGTGCCCCTCACCTCCACCACCACCGCCGACGTGGCGCAGGCGTTCATCGCCACCTGGGTCGCGCGCTTCGGCGCACCGGCGGACATCTCGTCCGACCGCGGCCCACAGTTCACGTCCGAACTTTGGGGCGCGGTCACCCGCTCGTTGGGAGTCACTCTGCACCGCACCACGGCCTACCACCCCCAAGCCAATGGGTTGTGTGAGGGGTTTCACCGCTCCATGAAGGCTGCACTCATGGCTGGCATCCAGGACGACGGGTGGGCCGACCGGCTCCTGTGGGTCCTTTTGGGCCTCCGCACGGCCCCCCAAGGAGGACCTCCAGGCGTCCACCGCCGAGCTGGTGTACGGCCAGACTCTCCGCGTCCCGGGCGAGTTCGTGCCCGACGCCACCAGCCCCTGGTCCGCCGCGCACCAGCGCACGGACTTCCAGGAGGCCGCCCAACGTTTCGCCCCGGTGCCAACGTCCCGCCACGGCGACCCCCACTCCTACGTCCCCCCAGCACTCCGCATGGCGGAGTATGTCTTACTGTGCCACGATGCGCACCGGGGGCCGCTCCGGCCACCTTACGACGGACCCTTCCGGGTCCTACGCCGGGACAACAAGTCCTTCATCGTCAGCATCGGCGGCCGGGCGGACCGGATCTCGCTGGACCGCCTCAAACCGGCCCACATGGACGTCGGCCAGCCACCACGGCTGGCTCTGCCACCGCGGCGCGGCCGCCCCCTGTCCACTACACCCCGCGTCCGACCATCCACCACCTTCGGACCCCCCCTGCAACCGGCCAGGGGTCGTTTCGGTCGGGTCATCCGGACCACCCTCATGTTGACCTCCCTGGACCAAGTCCATTCTGGGGGGGGCGTGTGTAGCGACCCATGGGTCCCCCAAGCAAGACCGGCATCAGAATCTCCTTGCTCCACCCGGTGACGTCACCGGTGGGGATCCCCGGCGCCAGAGTGGCTGGTCACGTGACCGCCAAAGCGTGCCGCGCGTGCGGGTATAGTGAGCTACACCTGTGGATCACGTGACCACCGAAGCACGCCTCGCTTGAGAGGCGTGGCTTTCGGTTTTGGTTTCGGTTTTTGGTTTTGGTTTATAAGGCAGCCCGATAAACGGGCTTTTTAGTGTTCCCGAGTTGGTTTTACGAATAAACATTTTCTCGGATGAGTTTGTGCCTTGCCATCCTTTTATCCGTATTCTGCTGGAGTCCGGACTCCTTCATGATAACCTTTACCTAGACCTATATAGTGTAGCAGCATAGCAAACCTGTTGTGCATTTTGTGATACAAGCACCAAATTTGGTACACTAGTAGACTATCATATTATGAAAAGATCTGGATATTGGGCCATCTCAGATTCAGAGATTTGATTTTTGCAAGATTTCGATTCCATTGGGATCGAAGAGAACACCTTCTTCGTCTTCTGTACAGTGAAGTTGCCAGCCCTGAATTCTCTGGCTACATCTGGGTGCTTCATTGGGAGTGCAACCGTGTGCCTCAGGTGAACAGGGACCCACCTGGCATAGTGTGTGTGGTCTAAGGCATGGAACCATGGGACCAGTTCCGTCAGGGCATCAAGGTACGTCGTGAATGAAGCCTGCCGCAGAGAACGCATGTAGACCAGTACCAACATCTAGTTCCAGCACAGTTGCCCAGTACTGAAAGTTGGGAATGTCTTCTCCTCTCTGGTGACACCAGTCTTCGAACTCAGGCAGGTCTTCTGCATCATCAGCATATGTCATACAGTGGCGTTCATACGCACGGTGTTGCAGGATGTGCAGTGCCGCTGCAGTGATTTGATGAGCTCTTCTTGTGCGGGTGACGTGGGCAGCTCGTAGAAAGGAGTCGGCCGTCCCTGGCGTTGCAATCTCAGCTTGCAAAATCTGCAAATCTTGCAAAAATCAAATCTCTGAATCTGAGATGGCCCAATATCCAGATCTTTTCATAATATGATAGTCTACTAGTGTGCCAAATTTGGTGCTTGTATCACAAAATGCACAATTCTTTTGAATATTTGGGCTAAGCCGCCGCACTAATACATATTATAACAAGACGGAAAGTCTAACAGCGGCGTAGCCGGGCTTGTAAAATATTATAAACCACAAACACACATGATTAGCTTTTTTAACAGTCGCTAATGCTGTTTATAACATTAAACAAAGAAATTTGGAGGAATCCTGACATCCATGAGGTAAGTTTTACTTACAGAACTGAGGGAAAATCTACTGTAATCTATATTACACCCTACAAGGTTTGGGTTCGTAAAGTATTGTTGGAAGAGATGTAACGCCAATTGTTTCGATATTTGATGGTCATTTTAACAATCGGTTTGTTTGCGTTTCACATTGAATGAAAAACGTAAAAGTAGAGCATGGCGATTGTGATATATGACAGGTTCGAAGATATGTTCGACATGAATGGCATATAATTCAAAATGGCGGTGTGTGGAGAGTCAGCCGTCGTGCCGCCATAATGACATCAGACGTAATCACATCACCCTGTCATGTGACCAGATTCTCAGCTCTGATTGGTATACGTTTGAGGGGACATACATACATACTGACAAACACTGTTCTAGACGACTTTGCCCTATGGGCTACGCCGTAAAAATAAATAAATAATATGACCCGACTGCAAAGCCACAATGAGCTGGCGAAGCCAAAGCCTCTTGCCACTATTTTACCCATCACTATGGCATCAGTAGGTTAGGTAGTTGCTAGTAGGTAGGTGTAGTAGGTACCGTACCTAGTTCAAAATGACACCATTTGCATTCTGGATGAGATTAAAATTTATAAAATTTCCTTCTTGATTAATTCGGTGAATTCCGTCTCAACTTCGGATATTTCCGGCCGTGAAAAACTATCCCCTACGGCCGCGAGATTTCTAAAAAATAATTCTTCGTCAATTTTAGAATATTTGACGCCGTTTTCAGCGTCCGTAACGCGGTGATAAGCTTTTTTGAAATATTTTTTCAAATGCTCGAATCTCATTGGTTCCGGTGTTTGGTGAAGATTTTCGTTGAAGATAACCAGGGCCCGTGCGGGCCCGGGAAACGAGGTTGGTCTTAAAGTATTTTAATTACAAATTATAGGTGCATAAGATTGTGAATCAAACAAAGACGGGTGAAACAAACTCCTATTGAACCTTTTCGCAATTGTTTATGCATACTTCCGCATCCACAAGATGGCGGCCTCCATGGAGTGATTTGGTGCGTCAAAGCTTCGAAATTCTCAAAGGATCCAGCAAAATCTGGCTTTTCAACATAATACGTGTTCATTCACAACATCGGCTTCGCCGGCTATTAAACAAACAGAGACAGCCTTGCAATTTTATTTGACCTAGTGGTCCCGTTCGTCAGTTGGACCAACAAATTTTAATTGGTCTTCACGGCCTTGTAGCATACCTGCCTGCCAGACACAGGGGGGTATTTTGAGTGATCTGGGTCTTTTGGGTCATCTGGGTCTTTTGGGTCCTCAGAGTCTTTTGGGTCCTCTGGGTGTTTTGGGTCTTTGAGGTATTTTGGGTCATCTGGGTCTTTTGGGTACCCAGAGACTTTTGGGTCATATGGGTCTTTTGGGTCCTTGGAGTCTTTTGGTTATCTGGGTGTCTAGGGGCCTTCGGGGTCTTTTGGGTCCTCGGGGACTTTTGGATCATCTTGGTTTTTTGGGTCATCAAGGTCTTTTGGGTCCTTGGGGGCTTTTGGGTCTTTTGGGTTATCGGGGACTTTTGGGGTGATGTGGGCCCTCAGGGACTTTTGGGTCACCTTGGTCTTTTGGGTCCTCAGAGTCTTTTGGGTCCTCTGGGTGTTTTGGGTCTTTGAGGTATTTTGGGTCATCTGGGTCTTTTGGGTACCCAGAGACTTTTGGGTCATATGGGTCTTTTGGGTCCTTGGAGTCTTTTGGTTATCTGGGTGTCTAGGGGCCTTCGGGGTCTTTTGGGTCCTCGGGGACTTTTGGATCATCTTGGTTTTTTGGGTCATCAAGGTCTTTTGGGTCCTTGGGGACTTTTGGGTCATCAAGGACTTTTGGGTAATCTGGGTTTTTTTGGGGACTTTGTGGTCTTCGGGGACTTTTGAGTCTTTAAGGACTTTTGGGTCCTTGGGGACTTTTGGGTGATTTGTGTCCTTGGGGACTTTTGAGTCATCTGGGACTTTTGGGTCCTCGGGGTCTTTTTGGTCTCAAGTGTTAAAGGATCTTCCAAGGTCTAAGGCTCCAAGGGGTCTCAGCAGACGAAATGGTTAAAAGGTCTTTATCAATGATCTCTCCGACTCTCTGGAAAATCCTCTCTATCTCTTTGCTGATGACTCCACTCTCTGCCGCTCCATTCCTCTTCCCTCAGATCGGCAGTCTGCAGCCTCCTCACTCTCTGAAGACCTGGACAAAATCACAGACTGGTCAAACAAGTGGAACATGTCTTTCAATCCTGACAAATCTCACACTCTTACTATGTCTCTCCGAAAAGATCGACTGGACAACCCTCCAATCTACTTTCTCAACAATCCTCTCCAAGAAGTTCTGTCGCTCAAGCTTTTGGGTCTCACTATCTGCC
This sequence comes from Myxine glutinosa, assembly GCF_964187855.1. NCBI lineage: Eukaryota > Metazoa > Chordata > Myxini > Myxiniformes > Myxinidae > Myxine > Myxine glutinosa. The sequence goes on along the minus strand of NC_136271.1, from coordinate 70,270,984 downwards.
ATGATCTTTCTTGGGAAAACCACATTTCCAAGCTGGCCTGCAAAGCCAGTCGCCGACTGGGCATCCTCCGTCGTGCGAAGTCCTTCCTAGGCACACCTGAGCTCCTCACCACATACAAGGCTTTCATCCGCAGCTCAATGGAATACTGTTCTCCCCTATGGGCCGGTGCTCCTGCCTCACACCTAGCTCGGCTTCACGCTGTTGAAACCAAAGCTTTCAGAATCATTGGAATCTCCCGCGATGAAGCTATCTCTGAGGGCCTTTCACTCACTCACCGCAGGCAGGTAGGTGGTCTTTCTGTCTTCTACCGACTCCTCTCCGGCCTTGCTCCCCCAGCTCTCTCTGTGCTCTGTCCCCCAAATAGTCCTACAGGTCGCACAAGATCTGCCAGCAAGCTTCTGATGGTTAAACTGCCAAAATCTCGACTCTCTGCTCACCTTCACTCCTTCATTCCTCTTTTCTCCCGCCTCTGGAACAAACTCCCTCACTCCCTTCAATCCCACTCCTCCCTCCAGGTCTTTAAAACAGCTGTTCACCACCATCTCTTATCTTCCCCCATCCAAAACCTTGATCTTTCCTACTCCCGCTAATTCACCCCAGATCCACCTTGTTTGAAATTCCAACTTCTTTCCTGGAAGTCCTGGCAGTGTCCATATGTTTTATACCTCTCCCACCGCCCCCTTCCCATGACCCCCCCCCAAAGCCCTCGCCCTCTCTCAGATCTCTCGATGTCTCCATGTCTCTCGGTCCCTGCTCTCAAATGTTGTGTTTGTGTCCTTCACCCTCTCTCCCCATCTTGTCTACCGCTCCCGATGTTATATGTTTTATGTGTCGGTTTGTCTTTCTGTGTGATTAATGTTCGCTCTTTCACGAGCCTCGATCTTGTATACAAAAAAAAATAAAAAAAATGGTGCATTTGAATAGTACGTAATTCATTAATAGACGTCAAAAAGTATGACACACACACACACACACACACACACACACACACACACACACACACACACACACACACACACACACACACACACACACACACACACACACACACACATTTATAGTAGATGTAAACCATCATTCATTATATCTGTGTGCCAAGTTTGAACAAGATCGGTAAATGCATGTCCGAGAAATGGTTGCGGACAGACGAGACCCAATCCATAAGCCTCCGTTTCGGCCCAAGTCCAGCAGGGCTAATAATGCTGTAACTGTTGTTTTGTATGCAGCCTGCGACCGCTGGTTTCATCATTTTCTGGAAGTGCAGTCGTGCCTCTGACGCAGTGCCCCTGTCCCCAGTAAACCGGTACTCCCACCTCGGAAGGATGACCGGCTCAGTCAACCCACCTGTGCTTGTTTCCTGGCATGACAGTGGTTCAACCTCAAGACCCATAGATCTTAAGGCACCTCAACAGGTAAGCCTAATGCTGTAACTGATTTATAAGAAGTAAGAATGAGCTTATTACTTCTTACAAAGCATTTGGCTGTGGGCACCATCCTTCTCCACATGAATACAAATGGACTTTCAAGTCTAACTTTAGCCTGGTGAGTCACAGTTGGAGATGTTAGTGAAAAATGCACAAAAAGCTCAGATTGTATATATATATATATATATATATCAGGGATGCGCCTGACGTCAATTTGACCAGGGAAGAAAGGTAGCAGAAATGTAATTCTTGGGAATAGTTAAAATGGAGAACTGTACCTGAGCCAGGTAATTCTAGAAAGGTCAAAGTTCATCCAATGCTTTGGTTCCTGGGCATTTGCATTACAAAGTCGCCTCTGCAGCAAAGGAAGGAATAACAAACCAAGAAAAGGAACGGAATTTTGAAATATCGTAAATATGGCAACATCAAGTAATACCTTGAAGATGCATTTTGATCACGTGATGTACTCATTTTGAAAGTTAAAAAAAAAGTAAGGAAAATTCTGCACAGAAGTTTGAGGGAAGGAAATGTAATAAATGAAAATCATCGTGCAGGTGAAAATGAACCGCATCTATAATATCGTCCAATGATGAGGGGTAGAGCAGAGACCCTGATGAACACCTGTGTGTCTCCAGGTATATTCAATCCCCGGCAAGGATAGGGAGTGTCGAGTCGCTGCAAAAATGCTGTGGTTCACAAATCCTTATAACAATATCTGTTTAGCACAACTATCGGGGACGCCTCTTCGTGGTGGTTGTACCCCCAAATCTGCCCCATTATTCCCTGCTGGCCGGATTCGTCAGGGCAGGGTGGTCACGGTCAGAGTGCGATAGGTCCACGTGGACCGGCCCTTTCCCTCTTGGCTCTCTCTAACTCTGTCGTGGCCCTGACATCGTGAAGGCCAGGTACACCATCCTGAACGTGGGAGATCTCTGGGTCGCTCCTGCAAGATCGATCGGCTGTCTCCATGCCGAGGCCTTGTTCGAGAGGCCTATGCAACAACAACACCTGATTAGCTTGCTAGGGTCGGCTTCCTTGGTGTTCCCATCTGAGCCTGCTTACTAATGGTCCTGGGAAGCCAGGTTCAGAATCACATATACTACTTGTATTCGCCCCGTTGTCTTCTCGTGTACAATTTGTAATTGACAGTCTCATAATGTCCTCATCCAACTTGTGATGAATGTCCAACAACTCAATGAGCCTTGTATCACTTCCTGTTAAACCAAATGTACATGTATATAGTCATATTACATGAGCTTTACATGTGAAAGACCTAATGCTATTGTTATTCCGATAACAATGAAGACGTAGGCCTGTTAAGGTTGAATTAATTCCCACGGAGGTGGTTTTATTGGCAATACTTTATCGAGTTACCACTCGAGGATATGCGACAGCTGTTACCAGTCGCACTAAAATCCCGTCGGAAGCTGGGACGTTGAGCGTAGCGTTTCGGGTTTATGGGAGGACTCTGTTCAAGGGTGATTTGAGATTAATTTGCAGATGTGTTTGTGCGAGCGATCTCTCCAGTGAAAGGGGCAACAGAAGGGAAGATTCTGTTTCGGCAACAATAGTGCACGTCGACGTTATCCCTTTGGGGGTTCGACCCATGTATCAGCAGAGGCTTTGCCAACTCAAGCTGCCACGAGGCCCACAAGGGATCTGCTACATTTGATTGGGTGGGTGGGAAGGATTACATTACGGTGACTTGTCTTTGGCATCCTAAAGTTAAATCTTCATGTTTTGACGGAAGTTGTTTTGCCTGAAACAGACTCGTTGGCCTAACTGTTAGATAGTCTGCTCTGCATCTGGAAGGTTCGCGATTCAAAGCCGACCGGTCGAGTCATACCAAACACTTCAAAAATGGTATGTGCTGCATCCTCGTGTGATGCTCAGAATTTAAAAAGGATAGAGCACGGACAAGTAATAGACTGGCACCCATTTTGCAGTTTTGATGGGCCTAATGGCCTCCTCATGCATTATTGAACTTCCTTGTAAGAGAGCTCATATAATGTTGCTGAGTTACGTACTCTACAGCTCAATGAGACAAGGATTTCAAAATTACTCATTTTAGAACGTTGTATACCTTATGTACCAGCAAGTGAATTTTTTTTTTCCTTTATTGAACTTCAGTTTTTCTCTGGTGGAAGGAAACATAAATGTAACAAGCAGAACCGCATTCAAAGTCCACCTCATCCGTGCCAAATAAATAAATAAATAATACATCGTACAGCGTACGACATTGCCGGGCCACTTCTTAATTTCTTTATCAATCGGCTAATAGCATACCTAAACCACCAATGTTTCATCCGAATTTGTAACGTCTTGAAAATTAATATTTTAATCGGAAAATAATCAGAAAATAAAATAATTAATTGATTAATTCAATAAATGAATCAATAAATCAAACAAGTACAGATACATATAAAGTACACTGCCCCCATGACAAACAAATAAATAAATAACGTCCTCCAGCACGTGGCACATAGAGACAGTATAGGGTGGGAGAGATGTACAATAATTGATTGATTAATTGTGTAAATAAATAAATAAATGAATAAATGATAATCGTAAGATAATTAATTTCTTAATCAATCGGCTAATAACATACCTAAACCACCAGTGTTTCATCTGAAGCTGTAACTTTTTGAAAATCAATTAAACTGATTGATCAAAAATTAAATAACTAATCAATTAATTTGATTGATCAATAAATCAAAAATATCCTTTATAGCAACATCATTTGGTCACTGTCGTGTCCGAATATCAGCTTCCTAGCTCAAAAGGTGCCTGAGATATTGCCCAGGTGAGAAAAAATAAATGTGATTAATAATGAAAATAAATAAATAATAATGGTAGAATAATTAAATTATTAATCAATTGGCTAATAGCATAACTAAACCACCACCGTTTCATCCAAATCTCTACCTTTTTGAAAATAAATTGAGTAATTAATCGAATAATTAAATAATTAATCGATTAATTGTTTAATCGATAAATCAAAAATAGCCTTTACAGCCAAATCACATGGCCATTGTCGTGTCCAAATATCAGCTTCCTAACTCAAAAGGTGCTGAGATATTGCCCAGATGAGAAAGGAAATAAATAAGTCATTAATATATCGATAACAATTTTTTTTTTTTTTTTTTTGTATACTGAATCGAGGCTCGTGAAAGAGCTGACATTTACTTCACAAACACATCAACCAGACAAACAAAATATATAAAAAGAGGGAGCGGCAGACAAGAGAATGGGAAGCACACAAACACTTGAGAGCACACAACATTTAAGAGCAGGGAGATGTGTGGGAGAGAGAGGGCTTAGGGGGAGGAGGCGTGGGAAGGGGGGGGGGGGGGTGGGAGAAGTATAAAATACAAGGACACCAAGGACTTCCAGGACAGAAGTTGGTATTTCAAAAAGTGGAATTGGGGTGAAATTATCGGGGATAGAAAAGATCAAGGTTTTGGATTGGGGAAGATAAGAGATGGTGGTGAACAGCTGTTTTAAAGACCTGGAGGGTGGAGTGGGATTGAAGAGAGTGAGGGAGTTTGTTCCAGTGGTGGGAGAAAAGAGGAATGAAGGAATGAAGGAGTGAAGGTGAGCAGAGAGTCTTGATTTTGGCAGTTTAACCATAAGAGGGTTGCAGGCAGATCTTGTGCGACCTGTAGGAATATTTGCGGGACAGAGCCCAGAGAGAGCTGGGGGGGGGGGGGGGGCAAGGCCAGAGAGGAGTCGGTAGAAGACGGAAAGACCACCAACCTGCCTGCGGTGAATGAGTGAGAGGCCCTTGGAGTTAGCTTCATCGCGAGAGATTCCAATGATTCTGAATGCTTTGCTTTCAACAGCGTGAAGACGAGCTAGGTGTGAGGCAGGAGCACCAGCCCAGAGGGGAGAGCAGTATTCCATTGAGCTGCGGATGAAAGCCTTGTACGTGGTGAGGAGCTCAGGTGTGCCAAGGAAGGACTTCGCACGACGGAGGATGCCCAGTCGGCGACTGGCTTTGGAGGCCAGATTTGAAATGTGGTTTTCCCAGGAAAGATCATGGCAGATAGTGAGACCCAAAAGTTTGAGTGACAGAACTTCTTGGAGAGGATTATTCAGAAAGTAGAAGGGAGGGTTGTCCAGTCGGTCTTTTCGGAGAGACATCGTAAGAGTGTGAGATTTGTCAGGATTGAAAGACATGTTCCACTTGTTTGCCCAGTCTGTGATTTTGTCCAGGTCTGCAGAGAGTGAGGAGGCTGCAGACTGCCGATCTGAGGGATGAAGAATGGAGCGACAGAGAGTAGAGTCATCAGCAAAGAGATAGAGAGATAGAGAGGTAATTAAGTAACTAATCAATCAATTGATCAAAAAATATACCATTTTTGCTTTGAGCACTTGCTCAATTCAATTCAATTAATTGTTTTTGGCATCCTAAAATCTCCATGCAAAAAAAGCAAAAATTAAATTCAATTAATTGAGCACTTGCTCACTATTGTGCCCAAATTTCAGCTTCCTAGCTCAATGGATGGCTGAGATATCGCCCAGACAAACAAACAAACAAGCAAGATAACAAACAAAAGGAGTGAAACCTGATTACTCCCTTTCAGCGCACGTCATCGCCGGGCACGAATGACGTCATGCAGCGCCTGTAGATGGAATAGGAAAGGAGCGGTGTATAAAATACGTTTCATAGCCAAATCACTTGGTCAATGCCTTGTCCGAATATCAGCTTCCTAGCTTAGAAGGTGCTTGAGATATTGCACAGATGAGAAAGAAATAAATAAGTGATTAATAATTAAAATAAATACATAATAATCGTCAATTAATTAATTTCCTAATCAACTGGCTAATAGAATACCTAAACCACTACCGTTTCATCCAAATTTGTAACTTCTTTAAAATTAATATTTTAATTCGAAAATAATCGGAAAATTAAATAATGAATTAATTAATTCAATAAATTAATCAATAAATCAAAAAATACCCTTCATAGCCAAATCACGTTGTCACCGTCATGTCCAAATATGAGCGTCTTAGCTCAAAAGGTGCCTGAGATATTGGCCAGATGAGAAAGAAAATAAATAAGGAATGAATAAATCTATAATATTTAAGTAATCAATCAATTAAATGATTAATCAAAAAATAAAGATTAACGTTTTTGCCAAAGCACGTGCTCACTATTGTGCCCAAATTTCATCTTCCCATGTCAGAGGAGATATGCCCGGACAAACAAACAAGAAAGCAAGAAAACAGAGTGAAAACTGAGAACGCCATATTTGCACACGTCATCACCGGGCTCCGAAGGCCTTCGTCGCCTGGTGATGACGTCATGCAGTGCTTTGAGATGGAATAGGGAGGAGCGGAGTACAATGATGGAAAAGACTGACAGACATACGATGAACCAAGACAATGCGATTGTGTTTCCAAAAATGATATACATCTTCCTTGTGTTGATGACAGTCACTTCTACTCTACAAACAAACAAGTGCTTCTTGCAAATTCATGTAAACGGTGGCAATTTTATTGTCAACAAGTCTAATAAGGCGCAATGATCAAATATATTTGGCCATTAGAAAAAAAATTGACCAAATCTCAGCCAATTATAAAGCAAGGATCAGACCGGCAGATGGATCTTCACCAATTATTTATAACATTTTAATTATAGGATACTTTATTTAACACTTTATTTAACATACTTTATTTCTGTAGTTTTTCGTCTTTTTTATGTTTTTGGAGTTGCCTTGTTTTGCATTCCCATCTGAGCATATATGTCTTGCTGCTGGAATTTTAGGTTCAAATCCCATACATTTTGTTGTTGTTCATTATTTATTAATCTTATTGTAATCCATATGCAGCTAGTCTGTCTGTTGCAGCGTTATGTTATCTCTTTATGCATATGCCATCAGTGACGCATTACAATTGGCCCATTGCAACCTTGGAAGCATTTGTTAGTTCACCATTTTCGCATAGCTCATAAATGTGGAAGTGCTGCCATATAGCAGCCAATTTAATGCATGCATCCTTTACTTGCCAAGTAAAATTCACCGTCAAGTAAAATTACCTTAAAATTATCTCCAAATGGCAAATCCTCGTGCTTCAGATCATACAACGCCCGGTCCAATGCCTCAAATATATGGCAATGTGCTTCTTCCCACACAGAGAGGTGCCTGGTGGATAAGTGTGGCAAGCTCAGTCGGGCTAAATCCTACATTTATTATCCAAACTACTCATCCATATATTTGGGCGGTGTATTGTCAACATACCGCTGCCTCGATCGCTCCAGAAAATATGAAATAATATGAAGCAAAAAGTCGGCCACTGCTCACGTGCATTTATAATACATTAGCGGAAGTACCTGGCATTGCCGGGCGGGGGAGGAGAGGGGGAAGAGGAGGGGAGGGGAACGGGGGCGGGGGAGGGGAACGGGGGAGGGGGAGGGATGGGAGAGGAGAGGGGTGGGATGGGGAGGGGGAGGGGGAGGTGGGGATGGGGTAGGGTGGAGGGGGAAGGGAGGGGGAGGGGAGGGGAGGACGGAGGGGGGAGGGGGAAGGGGGAGGGAAGGGGAGGGCCAGTCAACAATGACGTTGCAGTTCTCATGGTCAGAGAGCAGCACAACAATCGCGACATCGTCCTGAATCTTCGCAACAGCACGAAGCGGATTTTGGAGACTCACCGATCCTGTGACGCCCTCCAGTACCGGCGTTGCCGGGTGGGGGAAGGGAGACCCGTACATTCCCAACCCGTACATTCGCCCTCTCGACTCAAGCTCACTCGGACAAAAGCCTCGCACAAATTACACCGTGAAGGCCCAATGGCCATGTCTATGCCACAAATCAAGTACGTGAGCGAGTCGGGCGCACTGAATTGAAAATATATAGAACGCTCATACTCCGTGAAAAGTGAAGCCAACTGGCGGCGGGGATGGAATAACTCACATTATTTCAACCTGAGAGGTGTTTCACCTCGCTCCGGTGGATTTACCTGCCGATGCGCTTATTACTTGGATTTGTCCCAATGGAGCAAGGTGATTAAGAGGTCAAAGGATACCAGAGTGAACGACTCTGAAGTTCAGCTACATCTTAGCTCAGCCACAGCTAAATACAACACAAACTATACATGAATAGGCTAACAACGGCACGTTAACTTTTTCTTTTTTTTAAACTTTACTTTAAACACTTATCGCAGACTCATGCGGCACACTCAATTGATTGTGCTTATTCGGAACATCACGTGATCGCTCTGAGCGAATCAGCGCGCTGCTCTGCCACCGGTCAGAATCCGTGTATAATATTCCTCGCTGAAAAAAAATCTATGTGAAACATGCTACTATCTATGCTAAATCATGCTAAATCATGCTAAATGCTAATCATGCTAAAATCTATGCTACTTGCTGTGAGTTTATGGCGGCAAGGAACATCACATGATCGCGTCACGAACATCATTCGTGATCACGTCATCACCTGATCGTGATCGTCATCAATGAGCACGAATGAGCGAATCAGCGCGCTGCTCTGCCACCGATTCAGATTCCGTGTATAATATTCCTCGCTGAAAAAAAAAAAGGATCTAAAGATGAAAGAAAAAAAAACCTATGTGGTGTGAATGGCAATGTTCCTCGCTGAAATGTGAAAAAACGCAATCGCTTTTCGCTCTGAAATACGTGCGAACGCGTAACTGAGTTAATGGCGGCAAGGACCATCACGTGATCACTCTGAGCGAATCAGCGCGCTGCTCTGCCACCGGTCAGATTCCGTGCATAATATTCCTCGCTGAAATACGCTGAGGTAAAAATATGGTAAAAAAATATTATGAAATATTTTTTTTTAGGTCGGCCATGTTCTTCCCAGGCTCAATGGCCATGTCTGTGCCAAATATCAAGTACGTGAGCCTCTCCGTTTAGGAGTCTATCGGTAACATTACACACACACACACACACACACACACACACACACAAACTGTGTTTTATATATATAGATTGTGGTTGTATAGTAGGGTGGTCCAGATTTTTTTTTTGACATGTCATGTTCTCCCCCTCCAGAACTGTTTCAATACCTAAAAAAACACTGCCGGTGAAATAAAAATGAAATTGAATAATATTTATGGGTAGCTCATGGTCATCAAAGTTTCGCCATATGGTCTTACACTAACGTCTTACATTACCGGGGTATTCAGGATATTCATAACTGCATTGCAGGGTATTCATAACTCAACCTAAAATTCCTGTAAAAGTATGCGTCAATCAGAAACTGTTTCAGTGTCCATGGTAATGTAAGACGTTACATTGAGAACATGACATAAAAAAAATAAATTAATTGTGGACCACCCTATTGTATAGCTCTGATAGATTGCAATAAATTGCATTGGCCTGTAGGCTGACATTTAAAGCCTGAGGAATATACGCCTTAAGCGTGAGGCCTATTACCTTCACAAAGGCTGTAACGGTCGACTCCAATCTTTTGATTACGCTTTTAACAGTCGTTATGATTGTTTTACAATGAACGGAAAAGTTATAGGGCATGGTGATTGTGAATATGAGACTTCTTAAGATGTTTTTAAGCTTAACGTAGCAAGAAAATTGTGGACGTATGATTTTCCTGCTTACAATTGTGGGTGGAGTTGGGCCAGCTGTCCAGCCAATGGGTTGTGACTGGAAGGTTTCAGACGCACACAGCCATACACACAGCTTCATTTTGTCCTTTTAAGTTGTAATGATATTGTCCTGTGGTTCCCTCAATTAACACTGAAAGAACCACGGAAGGCAAACGAGCGTTAATGGAGGCGTCTTGAATCCAACTATATGGCGGATTATACGCGAGGAGGAAGAAGAGTACCGACTTACCTGGACCGGTCTCGCCGACGTCTTCACCCTGCTAAAATAACTCAAACCAACAGGATTTTATGTACAAAAATAAATGCTGGCTTTATTGAAACGAAAGGCCGGTAACAACGAGGCAAACGCGGTGGACTAATCCCTCTAAATGGAGCGCTCCTATTACAGACACACACATGCACAGGAGATAAACAAACGAAATAAATAGGGGTTAGGATTTTATGTGTGACTTAGCTGATTGGTTGGGGTCTTTCGCTTGCACTCGTCGGCCCCGAGCGCGCTGTCTGGACTCAGCTCCATTCTTGCTGGGAACGCACGCCGACTGGCTCTGATCCGTACCTTGAAACCTCCCCGACTGCTCGCCGTTTAGTCCACTCGACCACAAGGGTGCCTTGAAACCTCCCCGCCCGCTCGCCGTGAAGTCTTGCTGCTTCTCGGTGCGTTCGGCACGGCCTCAGCCATGCGGGCTTCGGCCTCTCCCACCGAGTCCACAAACCGCGACCTCTTACTCAACCGCGCCACTAGCGCCTCTTCGCTGGTGTGTCCAGAATCAATACACCCACCTCAGAAGCAGAAGTAAGGATGAAGGACAAAAGCCAGAGGATGAAGGAAGGAAACAGGGACCAAGGACGGCAAGAGAAGAAGAAGACTCGAGAATGTCGCCGATCAATCTTTTTTCATCCCTCCTCTGACGTCATCTCTCTCCCCTGCCCAATCAGTCCGTTGCCTCTCGACCTCTAGAATGTTCTTCTCGCATCAGTCCTTCACCATTGGCCGAGCGCTTAGCACTCTCCTCCTCAACCAATCAATGTCCAATCACGCTTCCCCGCGCTAACCAATCACCGTCTGCCCATCAAACCTCCCCAACCGGTCGTGGCTCTCTGGGGTGTGGCCTGATGGAGTCGCCTGTCCTGTTCGATGTTTCCTCACCAGGTTGGTACAATGGGTGACAAAGTTTCCTTCTTGGCTTCCGGGGGGTTTTATTGTTGGTAATAATTAATTCGTGTACTAATGGCGATGGATTCCTAGTGTCTATGGTGCAGTGCCATAAAGGATAATGGGATAAATCACGAGGTTTTACGAACAGGGGAATTAACATAATCCCTATCTAGTTAGCACAAGGGCCATCCTCGTATGACCACGGAGATACACTTACTCGACATTCGGCTAAACAGGTCCCTGACTTATGTACATCGAAGTGGTTCTTTCTACCCACGATCATCGGAGCACCTGCCTATGCAGATCCACCTGAATCTATATATCACTACCCCAAAATTCACAACAATATTATACCGACATCTCTGGCTGAGCTACAAGGGATAAATGTATAATACTGGTATAAAATTCCGTTGCCCATGAAAATATTTTTTTGGCACACCTTGTTTTGAAGGTGGATTTTAGACCAGAAGGTGGATTTGTTTCAAAAATAATATGGACCAATTAAGTAATGTGTGGAAATCGCTGCCCACGGCATGACTTGAGGTGGGTGTTGCTTATAATTTCTTCATTGCATTGTGGGTTCTTCTTGCACCAAAAATAAACATTATTGGCTTGATTGCTGAGATAAATTACACTCACGTCTGTCTGCAGACATTAGTCTTTGTTCAAGGAACTACTTAATTTCAAATGAATTATATATTTTGAATGATGTAAAACATGTATTGAAACACAAACCTGCAGTTAAGCAGACCTTTGGCTCCGGATTTTTTTTTTTTTTTTTTTTTTTTTTTTTTGTATACAAGATCGAGGCTCGTGAAAGAGCGAACATTAATCACACAGAAAGACAAACCGACACATAAAACATATAACATCGGGAGCGGTAGACAAGATGGGGAGAGAGGGGGAAGGACACAAACACAACATTTGAGAGCAGGGACCGAGAGACATGGAGACATGGAGAGATCTGAGAGAGGGCGAGGGCTTTGGGGGGGGGGGGGGCATGGGAAGGGGGCGGTGGGAGAGGTATAAAACATATGGACACTGCCAGGACTTCCAGGAAAGAAGTTGGAATTTCAAACAAGGTGGATCTGGGGTGAATTAGTGGGGGTAGAAAAGATCAAGGTTTTGGATGGGGGAAGATAAGAGATGGTGGTGAACAGCTGTTTTAAAGACCTGGAGGGAGGAGTGGGATTGAAGGGAGTGAGGGAGTTTGTTCTAGAGGCGGGAGAAAAGAGGAATGAAAGAGTGAAGGTGAGCAGAGAGCCGAGATTTCGGCAGTTTAACCATCAGAGGGTTGCTGGCAGATCTTGTGCGACCTGTAGGAATATTTGGGGGACAGAGCACAGAGAGAGCTGGGGGTGCAAGGCCGGAGAGGAGTCGGTAGAAGACAGAAAGACCACCTACCTGCCTGCGGTGAGTGAGTGAAAGGCCCTCAGAGATAGCTTCATCGCGGGAGATTCCAATAATTCTGAAAGCTTTGGTTTCAACAGCGTGAAGCCGAGCTAGGTGTGAGGCAGGAGCACCGGCCCATAGGGGAGAACAGTATTCCATTGAGCTGCGGATGAAAGCCTTGTATGTGGTGAGGAGCTCAGGTGTGCCGAGGAAGGACTTCGCACGACGGAGGATGCCCAGTCGGCGACTGGCTTTGGAGGCCAGCTTGGAAATGTGGTTTTCCCAAGAAAGATCATGGCAGATAGTGAGACCCAAAATCTTGAGCGACAGAACTTCTTGGAGAGGATTGTTGAGAAAGTAGATGGGAGGGTTGTCCAGTCGATCTTTTCGGAGAGACATAGTAAGAGTGTGAGATTTGTCAGGATTGAAAGACATGTTCCACTTGTTTGACCAGTCTGTGATTTTGTCCAGGTCTTCAGAGAGTGAGGAGGCAGCAGACTGCCGATCTGAGGGAAGAGGAATGGAGCGGCAGAGAGGGGAGTCATCAGCAAAGAGATAGAGAGGATTTTCGAGAGAGTCAGAGAGATCATTGATGAAGACCAGAAAAAGCACGGGGCCCAGAACACTGCCTTGGGGAACTCCAGCCTGAACAGGAAGAGGAGATGAGAGAAACCCATTCAGGGCCACACGTTGACGGCGACTAGAGAGGAAGTCCACCAGCCATGCGTGGAGATTTCCATGGATACCAAAGGAGGAGAGTTTGGTGAGCAGAGCGGGGTGCCAGACCGTGTCGAAGGCACGTGATATGTCGAGGGAGACAGCTCTAATTTCCTGTTTGGCATTGAGGACCTCCATCCATTGTTGAGACAGCAGAAGCAGCATGTCCAGAGTAGAGTGACCTGGTCTGAAACCAAATTGATGATCAGAGATCAAGCCATTGGAGAAGAGGAAAGATTTCATATCCGAAGCAATGATGGATTCCATGACTTTGCTGATAATTGGGAGAAGGCTGATTGGTCTGCAGTTGCTAGGATCTGTTTTTGCACCTTTTTTGTGCAAAGCGGTGATGTTGGCTGATTTCCAAGCAGATGGCAGTTGACCTTGAGCAAAAGAGAGGGTGAAGAGAACAGAGAGAGGGTGAGATAGAGCAGCAGAGCAGGATTTTAGGACCCATGGGCTGATGCCGTCGGGTCCAGTTGCAGAATCAGAGTCGAGGGTTGACAGAAACTTTTCCACCTTGTCAGGAGGAAAGGACACGGAGTCCAGGAGCAGCAGGGTACGACTGGGTATGGTGGGTACAGAGAGGGATGGGTTTGGGACACAAGATTTAGAGGCAAACACAGAGTTGAGGCATTCAGCTTTTTCACGTGCGGAGTCAGCTGTGTAGCCGTTTGAGGTAAGGGAGGGGATGGAGGGGGAACAAACACCAGAAACGGATTTGACAAGACGCCACCAGGATTTGGAAGAGGGAGACAGATAAGAGAGTTCGGTCTTGAGAACGGAGAGATATTGTTTCCTGGCTCTCCTGAGGGTGGACACACACTTGTTTCGGGCTTTGTGAAAGGAAATGAGATTTCCTTCCGTTGGATTTGCTTTCCAGGAGATGAAGGCAAGTTGTTATCTGGCAAATTCTGGCAAATTCTGGCAAATTTCTGGATCTGGATCTGGCAAATTTCTGGATTCTGGATCTGGCAAATTGTAGGGAATCTTCTTCTTTGTACACATGCACGCTCAGGAGTAAGGTCATTGTTTGTCCGTCTGCTTGTCTGGCAGTCAAACAAAATTGAAAATCATTCCAAACAGGAAATTTGCTGTTTTTAAGGATGTCATAAAGGACACAAACAACAGGTAAGAGGAACTAGTTTAATGTGGTAAGTTGGTGTGAAAGACGCTGCATCAATGGCGGTAAACTTCCGGAAAAAGTTTGTTTTGTTTTGTTCTACATCAATTAAAACTTTTATTTCAATTGAATTATATACTTGAACGCTGTAGAACAAAAATCAATTATTGGCACTTCCAAGAACCTGCAGTTAAGCAGTACTTGGACAAAATATTATGCCATTTTACGCCATCTTGACGAATCAAATTTGCCGCTCGTGCTCTCGGCGTTGGGGAATATCGCGATTCAGACAAAATCATGGCTTGTAGGGAAATATAGATTGTGCTCGGAAACACAAGGCAAGAGTTTAAAAGACCTTTCCCATGTCCTTTTTCTCGAGACTGCGTGGGGTAAGGTGTTCTGTGAACACTGTAGTTCTGAAGAACGTTTTCTAAATATATAAGGTAGTTGGAAAAGAGTTAACATGCCTCAAAGAAACTCTTTATATTGTTGCGGTTTTGAGAACCCCTCACTTGTAAATACTTGTAAATAATAACTCTTGTAAATATCCCATCATTTAATAAGGTCAAAGGTCGCACCCATAGCTAGTTCATAAGCAACACGTAGGACACCATAGGACTTTCAGTTATTTCCTTAGTCTGTGTTTAGTTAAGGCTGTGTTCCCAATAGTTGCATCTGCGTTGCATTAATCAAATAAGGTAGGCCCCATTCCTCACATTCGAACCTCTCTCTCTCCAAGCTACTCCATTATGCCCACCTACAGACGGGGCTTGTCCCTCCCAAGGCTCTCATGTGGGTTTGTTAGCAGCGTTCGCTGCATTCAAACGCCATTGAACACGCGGTCGGCTCGAGGAAAGAAGGGGCGGAGCCACGAGAAGAGGCCACGAGAAAAGATTTCCTCTTTCATTTTTACCATGAGCGCTTTTAACCTTTTAATCACAATAACCATTTCCTTTAAACAACACTAATCGCCGTTTCCTTCCAACCCCGATAAGAATAATAATACCTAACCAGAAATGTTTCACGTGGATGAAAACCACCACCACGGAAGGGCCGAATCCGTAACAATATGTACCATGTATTTATATTGTTTTCCTTTTTTCAGATAATACAAAGAATACATTAAATATAGCAGACACCAGTTTAATTACAGTGGAAGAGACGCTGGTAGCAGTGGTGTGGTACCACGAGAGGAGAAACACAAACAAGACGATGAAACAGGTACAAGAAGACTGAGTGTTTTGGAAAGCCAGCACCATCAAAATCAAATCTTCATCTTTGGGGAAAAAGGCATTTCAGACTGCAAGTGTACTCGACAGGAAGTGCAGCAGACGACAAAAAATTCGTGATTTGGGAACTCAAAACATTAAAACATCCATTATAACTCAGATCTCCGAAAAAAAAAAAAATTACGGAAACGTTCTGCAGAGTTGGGGTTTTCATATTAATTGGTCACCTCACACAATGAATGAAGATCTTCAAATGAAACCATATAAACCAACTGTCATGTGTGAATTGCCAGATGCAGATCATGAAAGCATGTTGACAGTTTGTGACAGACTGCTGCAGCACTTCGATACGATTCCTAAAAGATCAAATGTTATGTTTAGTGATGAGTGTGCTGTCTACCTCAGTTCATCTCCACACAATGTTTACTTTTGGAGTGATGCTAATTCACATTATGTTGAAGAAGTGCAAGACAATCCACCACATGTTATGGTTTGGGTGGCATTATCTGCCCGACACCTCATTGGTCCTTCTTTTTTGATGCATCGGTCAACCAGCAGTCATATCTGCATATGTTGGAGAATGACCCCACACCTGAACTTGAACGGCACCAGCCCATGAGATTTATTTCCAGCAGGATGGAGCACCTGCGCATCATGCATGTGAGGTACGAAATGAACTCAATGAAATTTTTCCCAACCGTTGGATTTGCAGGTCTTTGGCAACATTTCTGTGGCCGCCGTGCACCACTTGTGGCAATGTTTTGTGGGGGCACACCAAAGATAAGATTTCAGGACATTGCATGCTATCTGTTGATGAACTGAAACAACAAATCCAGGAAGCATTTGGCACCATAGCACATGGTATTTTGGCAAATAACACGTGATATTTTGCATCGGTTTACACTCCACACGTGGACAAAAATTATCTTGTCCCGTGACAACAGCGGACGTCATACAGATGCACTCGATGTCTAAGGAGGTATTGTAATTGATGTTTTTTTTGTTGTTTTTTTTGTATACAGAATCGAGGCTCGTGAAAGACCTAACATTTATCACACAAAGTAATCAAACAGACACACAAAGTATATAATAAGGGGAGCGGTAGACAAGATGGGGAGAGAAGAGGAAGCACACAAACACAACATTTTAGAGCAGGGACATCGGGAGATCTGTGGAAGGGAGTGGGCTTGGAGGGAGGAGGCGTGGGAAGGAGGGGGGGGGGGGGGGAGAAGTATAAAACACAAGGACGCTGCAAGGACTTCCAGGAAAGAAGTTGGTATTTCAAAAAAGTGGATCTGGGGTGAAATTAGCAGATGAAATTAGAGGGGGTAGAAAAGATCAAGGTTTTGGATGGGGTAAGATAAGAGATGGTGGTGAACAGCCGTTTTAAAGACCTGGAGGGAGGAGTTGGATTGAAGAGAGTGAGGGAGTTTGTTCCAGAGGCGGGAGAAAAGAGGAATGAAGGAGTGAAGGTGAGCAGAGAGTCTTGATTTGGGCAGTTTAACCTAAAGAGGGTTGCAGGCAGATCTTGTGCGACCTGTAGGAATATTTGGGGGACAGAGCCCAGAGAAAGCTGGGGAAGCAAGGCCGGAGAGGAGTCGGTAGAAGACAGAAAGACCACCAACCTACCTGCGGTGAGTAAGTGAAAGGCCCTCGGAGATAGCTTCATCGCGGGAGATTCCAATGATTCTGAAAGCTTTGGTTTCAACAGCGTGAAGCCGAGCTAGGTGTGAGGCAGGAGCACCAGCCCAGAGGGGAGAGCAGTATTCCATAGAGCTGCAGATGAAAGCCTTGTATGTGGTGAGGAGCTCAGGTGTGCCAAGGAAGGACTTCGCACGACGGAGGATGCCCAGTCGGCGACTGGCTTTGGAGGCCAGATTTGAAATGTGGTTTTCCCAGGAAAGATCATGGCAGATAGTGAGACCCAAAAGCTTGAGTGACAGAACTTCTTGGAGAGGATTGTTCAGAAAGTAGATGGGAAGGTTGTCCAGTCGGTCTTTTTGGAGAGACATCGTAAGAGTGTGAGATTTGTCAGGATTGAAAGACATGTTCCACTTGTTTGACCAGTCTGTGATTTTGTCCAGGTCTGCAGAGAGTGAGGAGGCTGCAGACTGCCGATCTGAGGGATGAGGAATGGAGTGGCAGAGAGTGGAGTCATCAGCAAAGAGATAGAGAGGATTTTCAAGAGAGTCAGAGAGATCATTGATGAAGACCAGAAGAAGCACAGGGCCCAGAACACTACCTTGGGGAACTCCAGCCTGAACAGGAAGGGGAGATGAGAGAAACCCATTCAGGACCACACGTTGACTATGACTAGAGAGGAAGTCTGCCAGCCATGCGTAGAGATTTCCATGGATACCATAGGAGGAGAGTTTGGTGAGCAGAGCGGGGTGCCAGACCGTATCGAAGGCACGTGATATGTCAAGGGGGAAAAAAAAAAAAACACCTTTGGAGGCCATTTTTCCCCGCAAAGCGGGGGTTGGCCTTTTTCGTGTCAAGGGAGACAGCTCTAATTTCCTGTTTGGCATTGAGGACCTCCATTCATTGTTGAGACAGCAGAAGCAGCATGTCCAGAGTGGAGTGACCTGGTCTGAAACCAAATTGATGATCAGAGATCAAGCCATTGGAGAAGAGGAAAGATTTTATATCCGAAGCAATGATGGAAATGAGCAATGATGGATCCTCTTTGTTCAGCTATGGAGCATCGATTATACTGGTGAGCTGGATGAAATAACATTTGATTGTGTTACTGTAATATGTTATTATTACTCCTGTTATTATATATTACTGTTATTATTGTAATATATTATTACTCCTGGGGTTTATTGCTCACCTTGGTAGATGGTATAAACAAATGTTGTATAAGCAGCTAAAACAATGTCCTGAGACTTATGACTCACCCTGTAGATCAAGTTTATAACATTTGTGATGGAAAACAGGTCTATGTAGATAAACAGAGTGGAGACACCATTTTGTCCTTCCTGAAAGATCCTGTTTGTTCAGCTATGGAGCATCGATTATACTGGTGAGCTCGATGAAATAACAGTTGATTATTGCTGAATATTAGTTACTCAACAGAGATTGAGGTAATGATGATTAATCTTGGCTGGCCCGAGCGCACAATCCTGTCAGACTAAATATTTGTAGGCCTATGGTGTAATACAATTAATATGTTCATCATTTAGCGCAAAACAGCACCAGTGGTCGCTCGGTTGGTGATGCCACATCAGGAAGACGATTTGCTGAAGTGCTTCATTGCAGGGAATGGATTTCCATCCATCATTTGAGGAAATTGTTAAGAACAAGGAAGGCAGAGGTGAAGGTGAAGACTTAAAGGTGAGGACAAGAATGAGCTGAGGGAGGAAAGGGCTTGTGGAGGGGACAATGAAATGTTGACACATGAAGAAAAGGGATATATAGAAATGAAATCAAGAACACGTATTAATAGGAAGAAAAAACAAGCTTGGCATGTTCAAAAATGGAATTAGGGCTAATTATAAAAATGATCCACTTGTGTGCCAAGCTTTTCTTTGAGGATGCGAACGAACACTACCTCAGCAGCTGGCGCTCATTTCGATGCAGAATGCAAAGCAAAACGCAATAAAAATTGGGAAGAAATTAATCAGGCATGTGTGGCTCAAAAATAATCTTGCTCTGCTGAATTCTCTTCACTTGGCATGATGGAGACTACAAATGAGGAAATCATTTTCTTATTATTCTACTGTAGTGCATGTATATATAGCAGAGAGAGGGAGTGAAGGTGAGAGAGGCGGAGACAGAGAGACAGAGAAAGAGACAGAGACAGAGAGAAACACACAGAGAGAGAGAGAGAGAGAGAGAGAGAGAGAGAGAGAGAGAGAGAGAGAGAGAGAGAGACAGAGATAGAAAGAAAAAAAGAGAGACAGAGAAAGAGAGAGATAGAGACAGATACAGAGAGAGAGAGAGAGAGAGAGAGAGAGAGAGAGAGAGAGAGAGAGAGAGAGATAGAGAGAGAAAGAAAGAAAGAGAGACAGAGAAAGAGAGAGATAGAGACAGATACAGAGAGAGAGAGAGAGAGAGAGAGAGAGAGAGAGGGAGAGAGACTTTTGTACCTTTTATTATAAAAATAGAAAAGAAAACTCCCAAATAGGGGTCACATTCTCATTTCAATGAGGAAAAACAGAAAACAAAAAGTTGATACAGTGAAATTATGTGCTAAACATTTCACAAAACAATAAACGTTTCTCCAGGATTTTACAAATAACTTCTTTCACGCACCATTTGGCCTCAAACTGTGGCAGCCTTCCTGTTATTGAGAAAAAAAACAAAGTCCAACTTCACGGGGCTTGTCACAAGATTTTTAAACAAGAACAAGGCATTTTCCTCTTTAGCTCCGAGATCATCAATTTTTCTTTTTCTTGATTTATATACTACCATTTTTACCTGAGCAAGCAGGAAATTAGCCAACACATCAGTCAAATTTTTGTGCGAGATGTCCAAGCCAAAAATGAAAACACAAGTGTTGAAAACCAAACCAATCCTAACAAAACAATTCTGAAGAAAAATAAATAAAGGAGCCAACCGTTGACATTCAACATACAGTCACGTGAAAAAGTAAGTACACCCCATGTAAAGTTTTGACTTTTTCAACGTATTTCAACATACAGATATTTGATCTTCATTTCAACAATATTGATAGATAAAGGTGATATAATATAACAAATATCATGAAACATTTACATTTTGTAGTCCATTGTATAATTTAAATAAACATAAATGCAAATTTCGCATGTGGAAAAAGTAAGTACACCCCTACATTTATCACTACTTCAAATACCTAAAATTAGAATCAGGTGCACCAGCTCAGGTGCAACAGCTCAGGTGCAAATGATTAGAACATCGTTAGAGAGGATCTTGGAGGAACCTGTCTTATTTAAACCTCAGACATTTCGTTTGGTTTGCTCTTTGTTGTTGAAGTGTGTGGCATCACCATGCCTCGATCAAAAGAGCTATCTGAGGCCTTCAGAAAGAAGGTTATAGATGCCTACGAGTCTGGGAAGGGATTTAAAAAGATCTCCAAACAATTTGAAATCAATCATTCGACTGTCCGGAAGATCATCTACAAGTGGAGAAGATTCCAAACAACTGCCAACTTGTTCAGGCCAGTCCGCCCCAGCAAGTTCAGCCCGAGAGCAGACCACAAGATGCTGAAAGAAGTCTCGAAGAACCCCAGAATGTCATCACGGGACCTACAGGAAGATCTTGCCACTGTTGATGTCAAAGTGCACGAGTCTACCATTAGAAAGAGGCGGCACAAATTTGATCTACATGGGAGGTGTGCCAGGAGGAAACCTTTGCTGTCCAGAAAGAACATCAGGGCAAGACTAAAGTTTGCCAATGAACACCTAGGCAAAGACCAGCACTTCTGGAGCAATGTGCTCTGGACAGATGAGTCAATGGTAGAGCTATTTGGTCACAGTACCAGAAGACATGTTTGGCGAAAACCGAAGCCAGCATTTGACCACAAGAACCTGATACCAACTGTAAGGCATGATGGTGGAAATATTATGGTTTGCGGCAGTTTTGCTGCATCAGGGCCTGGGCAGCTCATCATCATAGAATCCAAGATGAATTCTTCATTGTACCAGAGGGTGCTTGAGGATAATGTGAGGCCATCTGTCGGAAAGTTGAAGCTCAACCGAAGGTGGACCTTGCAACATGACAATGACCCTAAACATACCAGTAAATCCACCAAGGAATGGCTGAAAAGAAAGAAATGGTGGGTTCTGGAATGGCCAAGTCAAAGCCCGGATCTAAATCCCATCGAGATGTTGTGGGGGGATTTGAAACGAGCTGTGTATGCAAGAAAGCCCTCAAACATCGCACAGCTGAAACAATTCTGCATGGAGGAGTGGGCAAAAATTTCTCCCAGTCGATGTCAGAGACTGGTAGACAGTTATAAGAAACGCCTACTTGAGGTTGTTTCTGCCAAAGGGGGCAATACCACCTATTGGAGCCAAGGGTGTACTTACTTTTTCCACATGCGAAATTTGCATTTATGTTTATTTAAATTATACAATGGACTACAAAATGTAAATGTTTCATGATATTTGTTATATTATATCACCTTTATCTATCAATATTGTTGAAATGAAGATCAAATAGCTGTATGTTGAAATATGTTGAAAAAGTCAAAACTTTACTTGGGGAGTACTTACTTTTTCACATGACTGTAGGTATATCATGATCACTCTGACCAAATTTCAAATCCCTGCCCAAAGTGTGGGTTGCAAGTAGTTTGGTCTTCCCAAGTATTGCTTGACACCAGGTAACATTGCTTGCTATCTCAGAATGTGGTTGTCATGTGGCCTGGAGCTCCTACACTTCAAACAAATTCACACTCCCAGGTGTGTGTCACATGTGAATTGCCATCTTCATCTAAGAAAGGCAATCTTACTATATTAATTCACCAAATGTCTGTCCGCCTGTCCGTCTGTCCGTCTGTCCGTCCGTTCTCAGGTACCGCAAAATCGGCTGAACCGATCGCAACGATATTTTGGGTGGGTAATCCTGGGACCCCTGGATTAAAATAGGCTATATTGTTTTTCCAATTTCAACTTTGGTCTCCAGCATTTTCATGTTTGGACTCCCGCATAACGTTATTGTCCCAGGTACCGCAAGAACAGCTGAACCGATCGCAACGATTTCCTGGAACCCCTGCAGTAAAATCCTACGATAATTCACCAAAAGAACATGACATGAAAATTAAAAACGGCTGAACAGTATTTCATGAACATTTAATTTGCCGGGATTGAGGAAAATCCTGATGAATTACGAACCTGCCGCAAATGCGGAAGTGGACAGATTACGGCAATGAGCTGGTTTGATAATATCCCAATTCAACCGTCATTTAAAACAGTATTTTGTTAAAGTATCAATTGATGATTGGAATTAAGTGAATACAATTACAATTTTAAATTCGTATTTGTATTCACCCAACCGTACGGAACTTCACATCAGGATTTAAATATTTGTTTATGTCACGAATGTTGTTAAAAGTTTATTTTTTATATTAATGCTATTCAATTTGTGATTGGAGTTATGCTGTTTGGAAGGAAAAAAGAGATATCGAGTTCAAGTGAATGATGAAATGCCGTGACGGTTTCTACTTTCTAAACGTGAAATTTGCGGATCGCCATATGCAGATTCGCCATTGACTGGGTTTGGACCAAACGTACCCGTTTGTTTGTGAACGGGTACGTTTTTCATGGACGTCCTTCACGAACTTGCTGTCTATGTCTGACGTGCGACTGAAGGTGTTACAGGAATGTGGAATTTATTGGTTTTGTAGCGGTTACCGGTAGCATGACACAATTACCCTGCACCGGCCGATGACGCAACCAGCGAGCGGTCACGTGTCCGGACTCGCCCGGGCGTGTTGAGACTTGCCTTTACCGGGCGAACACTTGCCTTGCATACCACGCCCCGTTGAGAGGCGTGGCTTATCTATTTGCATACCACGCCCCGCCTGAGAGGCTATGGCTTTTGTGTGTTGAGTTTCTGATATATATTGCCGCCCGTTCGATGGGCTGATACAGTGCTTTGGAGTTCGTTTGAGTGAGCTGGGAATAAATAGCTCAGAGAAACCTAATTCCTGGCATCGTCCATTTTGTCCGATTTTATCGTGCGAGCACAGCTCCCACAATTGGTGACCCCTTTCTACGAACACGGCAATGGAGTCAGCTGTAGCTTTGAAGCTCCCGGGCTTTTGGGAATCTCACGCGGCCGTTTGGTTTGCTCAAGCGGCTTCTCAATTCACCCTGCGGAACATTACGGAGGACACGACGCGCTACCACCACATGGTCTCCGCGCTCAACGCCTCCTCCGCTTCCCGGGTTCTGAGCTTCCTACAGCACCCGCCGGACGCCGACAAATACGGCGTGCTCAAAGACCTACTCCTCGGTGCGTTTGGACTCACGGAGACTGAACGCGCACGACAACTACTACACCTCCCGGAGCTGGGCAAGGCCTGTCCATCCGAAAGCATGGACCACATGCTTGCTCTTCTCGGTGACCACAGCCCGGACTTCCTCTTCCGTGAGCTGTTCCTCCAGCGGCTACTTGGGCAGGTACGGTTAGCTTTGGCTAATTCGCCCATCACAGACACTCGCGCCCTGGCCAAGGAGGCCGATAAATTTTGCTCGGCCAGGCGACACGTCGCAGCGGCCGCCTGGGACCCTGGGCCGACCGAGGCAACGCCCGCGCCACGACTGGCGCCTCCACCGGCCGAGTCCATGCCACTGACAGCAGCGGCCACCGCGACGCTCCGTCGGCCGAACCTGACGCGACCGCCGGAGCCTCCACCAGAGCGGACCATGTGCTATTACCACGCCAGGTTCGGGCAGAAGGCCAGAACGTGCCGCCCACCGTGCACTTTCGGCGGGCCGGGAAATGACCAGGCCGGCGCTCGCTGCCTGCCATGAGCGTCGGCCATTCAGGCAGCCTTCTGTTTATCACGGACACGGAGTCCGGGCGGCGTTTTTTGTGTGACACCGGTGCTCAGCTGAGGGTGACACCCGCCTCGGTGGAGGACAAACAGGCCGCGCTTTGCGGCCCCGCTTTGGTCGCCGCAAACGGTTCCTCCATCTGCACCTTCGGTTTGCGCAGCGTCGCATTCTGCTTCGGGGGCCAGCGCTTCAGGTGGGACTTCATCACGGCGAACGTGCCCATGGCCTTGCTGGGTGCAGATTTTCTTTGCGCGCATTGGCTTTTGGTCGACGTCAAATGGCGTCGGCTCATCAACGCGGAGACCTTCAGCTCACTCGCTTGCTCATTGAGCAGCTCCGCTCCGACCAAGCTAGCCTGCGCGCTCCCGGCCGTGGACGATTTCACCCGCCTACTCACTGAGTTTCCCGCCCTCACGCAGCCGACGTTTTCGGCCGTCGCCGTCAAGCACGGCGTCGAACACCACATCCCGACCACAGGTCCACCGACCGGTCTACGCCAGGGCTCGCCGCCTTGACCCGGCCAAACTTGCCGTAGTGAAGGGGGAATTTGACGTGCTGGAGCGATTGGGAATTGTGCGGTGCTTGAATAGCGTGTGGGCCTCGCCCCTGCACATCGTGCCCAAACCGGGTGGTGGATGGCGACCATGCGGCGATTACCGCCACCTCAATGATGCCACCACCCCCGACCGGTACCCGATACCACACATACAGGACTTTTCCGCCCGTTTGGTGGGGCGGGTGATCTTCTCCAAGGTCGACCTCTTTCGGGGCTACCACAAGGTACCTGTCCGGCCGGCTGACGTTCCGAAGACGGCTGTAATTACACCTTTTGGCCTCTTCGAGTTCCTCCGAATGCCGTTCGGCCTTAAGAACGCGGCCCAGGCCTTCCAGTGGATGATGGACAGTGTGATGCGCGATCTCACCTTTCTGTTCATCTACCTGGATGACATTCTCATCGCCAGCACTTCCCGGGCGGAGCACCTCGTCCACCTGCGCACGCTTTTTGAGCACCTTGGCCAGCACGGCCTCATCATCAACCCGGCAAAATGCCAGTTTGGCGTAACGGCCGTCGACTTCCTGGGGCACCGCATCACGAAGCGCGGGGCCGTCCTGCTGCCTACCAAGGTGGAGGCAGTCACAAGTTTCCCGCGCCCTCGCTCCATCAAGGCCCTACAGGAATTTTTGGGGATGGTAAATTTCTACCACCGGTTCGTGCCTCGCGCCGCCCAACTCATGCGCCCCCTGTACGAAGCCCTCCGGGGCAAGCCGGCCAAGCACGTCGTCGCCTGGACCACAGAGATGGACGCGGTGTTCACAGGCGCTAAGCTGGCCCTCGCCAACGCGACCATGCTGGCGCACTCGGCGCTTGACGCACCCATCGCCCTCACCACGGACGCTTCCGCCTACGCGGTGGGCGCCGTGCATGAACAGTGGGTGAACGGAGCTTGGCAACCGCTGGCCTTCTTCAGCCGGCAGCTTCACCCTAACGAGCCCAAGTATAGCGCTTTCGACCGCAAGCTCCTTGGCCTTTACCTGGCTGTTCGCCACTTCCGCCATCTTTTGGAGGGCCGCCCGTTCACGGCGTTTGTGGACCACAAACCCCTGGTCTTCGCCATGGCCAAGGTTACGGAGCCGTGGTCGGCCCACCAGCAGCGCCACCTCTCTGCCGTGTCCGAATTTACGACGGACATCCGGCACGTCGCGGGCAAGGACAACGCTGTGGCCGATTGCCTCTCCCGGTCCGGCGCGAACGCCATCCACCTGGGTGTGGACTTCACCCGCATGGCGGCCGACCAGACCGCCGACCCCACGGTGCAAGCCCTCCGGACATCAGACACAGGCCTGCGGTTGGCCAACACCCCCTTCGAGGACACAGGCACAGTTCTCCTGTGTGACGTCTCCCTGGGCCAACCTCGCCCCATCGTGCCCACCGGATGGCGGCGGCACATTTTTGACGCCCTCCACGGCCTTTCCCACCCGGGCCGGAAAGCATCACAGAAGCTCGTGGCAGCGAAATTCGTCTGGCACGGGCTCCGTAAAGACGTCCGTGACTGGGCCAATGCCTGTGTCGCCTGCCAGCGCGCGAAGGTCCACCGGCACACCCAGGCCCCGTTGGCACCATTCGACGTGCCCGCGCGGCGCTTCGACCACGTCAATGTGGACCTGGTGGGACCCCTTCCCTCCTCGCGGGGCTTCACCCACCTCCTCACAATGGTGGACAGGACCACCAGGTGGCCGCAGGCCGTCCTGCTGGCATCAACAACATCCGCCGACGTGGTGCAGGCTTTCGTTGGCACCTGGATTGCCCGTTCCGGCGCCCCCTCGGACATCTCCTCTGATAGAGGCCCGCAATTCACCTCCGAGCTTTGGGGCACGGTCGCCCAGGCCTTGGGGGTCAAGCTTCACCGCACCACGGCCTACCACCCCCAAGCCAACGGCTTGTGTGAGCGGTTCCACCGCTCGATGAAGGCCGCTCTCAGGGCCAGCCTCCAGGACGACGGTTGGGCCGACAGGCTCCCGTGGGTCCTATTGGGCCTCCGAACGGCCCCTAAAGAGGACCTCCAGGCTTCCACTGCCGAGCTGGTCTACGGCCAGCTACTGCGCGTGCCGGGCGAATTCATCCCTGACGCCACCGGCCCCTGGTCCGCGGCTCGCCAACGCTCGGTCCTCCAGGAGGCCGCCAGGAGATTTGCCCCCGTGCCCACGTCCCACCACGGCTGCCCCCAACCCCACATCCCCCCAGCACTTCGCACTGCGGAGTATGTTTTTATCCGACACGACGCACACCGGGGACCGCTCCGGCCGCCGTACGATGGACCTTTCCGGGTCCTGAAGAGGGACGACAAGTGGTTCACCATCGACATCGGCGGCAAGGCGGACCGCATCTCCGTGGACCGCCTCAAGCCGGCCCATTTGGACCTCGACCAACCTCCACGGTTGGCCCTTCCTCCACGTCGGGGCCATTCCCCATCAACCAGGCCCCCCGCCCGACCATCCACCGCCCCGCCACCTACCACCCCCACACGAATCGTCAGGGGTCGTTTCGGCCGGGTCATCAAGACCCCCCTCAAACTGACTCTCCCGGTGCATGTTAATTCTGGGGGGGCGCATGTAGCGGTTACCGGTAGCATGACACAATTACCCTGCACCGGCCGATGACGCAACCGGCGAGCGGTCACGTGTCCGGACTCGCCCGGGCATGTTGAGACTTGCCTTTACCGGGCGAACGCTTGCCTTGCATACCACGCCCCGTTGAGAGGCGTGGCTTATCTATTTGCATACCACGCCCCGCCTGAGAGGCGTGGCTTTTGCGTGTTGAGTTTCTGATATATATTGCCGCCTGTTCGATGGGCTGATTCAGTGCTTTGGAGTTCGTTTGAGTGAGCTGGGAATAAATAGCTCAGAGAAACCTAATTCCTGGCGTCGTCCGTTTTGTCCGATTTTATCGTGCGAGCACAGCTCCCACCGTTTCATGCTTTAGCATTCATCGTTTCTGCATTGTCGGTTTGCTACTGGCCTCCCACCCGTGCGTAGCACGGGTACCTCACTAGTCCATTAAATATCATTGGTTGGTTATTTGGTTCAGAAACTAATATTGCTGAGGCTGTAGCAGTTACCGCTGGATGCACACAATCGCCTTGCACCGGCCAGAACACGGCCAGACGCGCCTCTCCCGGGCATGCCCGGACTCACTGTTCCCGGGCACGCCCGAACCTCCCGGGCACGCCCGGTCTCGTCTTTCCCGGGCATGCCCGCTCTCGCCTTTCCAGGGCTCGCCCAGAGCGTCCGGGCATGCCCGCTATCGCCTTTTCAGGGCTCGCCCAGAGCGTCCGGGCATGCCCGCTATCGCCTTTCCAGGGCTCGCCCAGAGCGTCCGGGCATGCCCGCTATCGCCTTTCCAGGGCTCGTCCAGAGCGCCCGGGCACGCCCAGCCTCGACTTGCCAGGCCGCAGCCAAACACGCCCGGGCAGGTCCAGACTCGCCTTTCCAAGGCTCGCCCTTGACACCCGGGCATGCCCGGTATAGCTTTTGCCGGGCAAACTTCCCGACATAAATGTGTATATATATTGCTGCCCGATTAACGGGCTTGTCAGAATACCTGAGCTGTTTTGTTTCAATAAAGCAACTCGGACGAATTCCGTCTTTGGTCGCGTCAATTATTTCGACTCGCGTTGGAGCGCAGTTCCTTCATTGGTGACCTACCGACATGGATACGGCAGTGACGCTTAAACTGCCTACCTTCTGGGAGGCTCACGCGGCTGTTTGGTTCGCTCAGGCGGACTCTCAGTTCGCCCTGCGAGGCATCACCGCGGACGACACCCGCTTCCACCATGTTGTGGCGGTGCTCGGTTCCGCCACCGCGGCCCGCGCCTTGAGCCTCCTCGAGCACCCGCCGGCTGCTGACAAATACGACGTGCTGAAGACACTCCTCCTTGACGCTTTCGCCCTCTCACCGGCAGCACGCGCACGGCGCCTGCTCGCTCTGCCCGAGCTCAGCGACACGCGCCCGTCCGAGCGCATGGACTATATGCTCTCGTTGCTCGGTGAGCACTCTCCGGATTTTCTGTTCCACGAGCTGTTCCTTCGCCAGCTGCCTCACCCGGTACGCCTCGCCCTGGCTGGCACGTTGATCACGGCTTCCCGCGCCCTCGCCAGGGAAGCCGATAAGATCTCCTCGGCGGGCCAGCACATCGGCGCAGTTACCTGGAGCCCGCCGCCGTCCGAGGCGACGCCCACGACACCCGAGCACCCTGCGCGGTTGGAGGCCGAACTGCCGGTGCAACTGGCGGCCGCCACGCCGCACCGCCCGCTTCCGACACGACGGGCGGGGCCTCCACCTGACCGGGCATGGTGTTATTACCACACCAGGTTTGGACACAAAGCTCGGACGTGCCGGCCCCCGTGCACTTTCGGCAGGTCGGGAAACGGCCGGGCCGGCGTTCATTCCCAGCCATGACCGCCGGCCACTCGGACAACTTGCTGTTTATTCGGGACAAAGCATCCGGGCGGCGTTTCCTGTGTGACACCAGCGCCCAACTGAGCGTCATACCCGCCTCCGAGCAGGACAGGCGGGACGCCGTTTGCGGCCCCTCTTTGGTCGCTGCTAATGGCTCGGCCATACGCACTTTCGGCCCACGCGTCGTCACCCTCTGCTTCGGCAGCCAGCGTTTTCAATGGACTTTTGTGACTGCCTGCGTCCCCATGGCTTTGCTGGGCGCCGACTTCCTCTGCACGCACGGGCTGCTGGTCGACGTCAAACGTCGTCGCCTTGTCAATGCCGAGACCTTCAGCTCCCTGGCGTGCACGATGAGCAGCTCCGCGCCGACCGAACTGGCGTGCGCCCTCCCGGCAGCGAACGAGTTCACTCGCCTGCTAGCGGAAGTCCCGGCCCTCACGCGGCCGACGTTTTCGGCCGTCGCGGTGCGGCACGGGATCGAGCACCACATACCCACTACGGGCCCGCCGGTCTACGCCAGGGCCCGCCGCCTCGACCCGGCCAAGCTCGCCGTGGCGAAGGCCGAGTTCGACGCGTTGGAGCACCTCGGCATCGTGCGGCGCTCCGATAGCACGTGGGCCTCGCCACTGCACATCGTGCCAAAGCCGGGGGGTGGATGGCGCCCGTGTGGCGACTACCGCCGTCTCAACGACGCTACCACCCCCGACAGGTACCCGATCCCGCATATTCAGGACTTTTCCGCCCGTTTGGCGGGACGGGTCATCTTTTCGAAAATTGACCTGATACGGGGCTACCACCAGGTACCTGTCCGGGCAGCCGACGTGCCGAAGACGGTCGTCATCACGCCGTTCGGCCTGTTCGAATTTTTGCGGATGCCGTTTGGCCTCAAGAACGCGGCCCAGGCGTTCCAGCGCTTGATGGACGGCGTGCTGCGCGACCTGCCGTTTCTTTTCGTCTATCTGGACGATATCCTCGTCGCCAGCACGTCCCGCGCCGAGCACCTCCTCCACCTCCGAACACTGTTCGGTCGCCTCAGCGAGCACGGCTTAATTGTCAACCCGGTCAAATGCCACTTCGGCGCGACGACCGTTGACTTTTTGGGCCACCGCATCACCAAGACCGGGGCCGTGCCGCTGCCGACCAAGGTCGAGGCCATCACCACGTTCCCGCGTCCCCGTTCCATCAAGGCCCTCCAAGAGTTCCTCGGCATGGTGAATTTTTATCACCGATTCGTGCCCCGCGCTGCTCAGCTCATGCGGCCCCTTTACGAGGCCCTCCAGGGCAAGCCGGCCAAGCATGACATTGTTTGGTCCGCGGCCATGGACGCGGCCTTCGCCAGCGCCAAACGGGCCCTCGCCGACGCAACGCTGCTGGCTCACCCGGTGCTCAACGCGCCCATCGCCCTCACTACGGACGCCTTCAACTACGCGGTGGGCGCCGTCCATGAGCAATGGGTGGATGGGGTTTGGCAGCCACTCGCTTTTTTCAAACGGCAACTCCGGCCGAACGAGTTAAACTACAGCACGTTCGACCGCGAGCTGCTCGGGCTATTCCTGGCCGTTCGCCATTTCCGACACCTCCTGGAGGGCCGCCCGTTCACGGCTTTCGTCGACCACAAGCCGTTGGTCTACGCAATGGCTAAGGTCACGGAGCCGTGGTCGGCCCGCCAGCAGCGCCACCTCTCCGCCGTGTCGGAGTTCACCACGGACATCTGGCACGTCGCCGGCAAAGACAACGCCATGGCCGACTGTCTTTCTTGGGTCAGCGCGAACGCGGTCCACCTCGGCGTGGACTTCGCGCTCATGGCGGCCGACCAGACCACCGACGCCTCGGTGCAGGCACTCCTTGCGGCGGACACGGGCCTCCGCCTGGCCGACATTCCCTTCGCGGGCACCGTCCTGCTCTGCGACGTCTCCCAGGGCCAGCCTCGCCCCATCGTGCCCGTTTCCTGGCAGCGCCGCATCTTCGCCTCCATCCACGGCCTTTCTCACCCGGGCCGGAAAGCTTCTCAGAAGCTGGTGTCGGCGCGTTTCATCTGGCACGGCCTTCGACGAAACATCCACGACTGGGCCAACGCCTGCACGGCCTGCCAGCGGGTCAAGGTCCACCGCCACACCCAGGCCCCGCTGGCACCTTTCCCCGTGCCTGAACGGCGTTTCGACCACGTCCACGTGGACCTGGCGGGTCCCCTGCCCCCCTCGCGGGGGTTCACCCACCTGCTCACCATGGTGGACAGGACCACCAGGTGGCCGGAGGCCATGCCCCTCGCCTCCACCACCACCGCCGACGTGGCGCAGGCGTTAATCGCCACCTGGGTCGCGTGCTTCGGCACACCAGCAGACATCTCGTCCGACCGCGGCCCGCAGTTCACGTCTGAGCTTTGGGGCGCG